>NC_061823.1:29344791-29347291 GCF_019202785.1 Penaeus chinensis
CATTTTTATCATTATTATTGTAATTGTCAGTTTTGTTGTTTTTTATTATTATCATTGTTATCAGTGTCATTGTTATTATTCCTATTGTTATTCAGTTTATGATTTTCATCATAATCCTCTTCATCACTGTCATTATCATCAGTATCATTATTATTATTATTACTATTACTATTACTATCATTATCACTATCATTATTATTATTATCATTACTATCATTATTATTATTATTATTATTATTATTATTATTATTATTATTATTATCATTATTGTTATTATTATTATCATTATTATTATCATCATCATTATAATTATTATTATTATCATTATTATTATTATCATTATCATTATTATCATCATTATTTTCATTATTATTATTGATGTAATTTTGTTTTGCTTTTTCTTCTTCTTCTCATTATTACTATTGTTATTATTATTATTACAATTATTATTATCCTTATCCTTATCATTATCATTATCATTATCATTATCATTATCATTATCATCATCATCATTATAATAATAATAATAATTATTATTATTATTATTATCATCATTATCACTTTTTTATCATTATTATTATTATTATCATTATCATTATTATTACCATCATTATTATTACTATTATTATCATTATCACTGATATTATAATTATCATTATTATTATTAGCATTAGTATTGTTATCATTATCATCATTATCATAATCAAAGTCATTATTATGATTATATTTTTTATTACTCTTATTATCTTATCACATTATTGTTATCATTATGATTATCATTACTATTAGCCGTCTTGCTCTTTGTTATTGTTATCAATATCAGTAATAGTATTCTAATTTTAATATCTCCTTGTGTGAATTAATTCAACATATTTATTGAAAAATGGACTGACCTCAACATGAACAATAATTTTTCTTGATGTTCTCCCTCCCAGAGTATAACAGGTAAGAAGCTGGTAATAAATTCAGGTCCATTTCTCATACCTCATGCGTGTGCAAGGTAGCGGAAAAGGTCATGTTTAACAGATGGATGTTTAAGATTGAATGCAAGCTATGCACAAGATTATATGGATTCTCTTTAACGGAAGCAGACACTCGTTAAAATGACTTCTTCATCCAGTATGGAAGTTTTGAAAATGTTGCATTGCTTTAGATAAGAGGAGAGGTATTTTGTGATTACGGAATATCTAAAGAATTGAAATATTAATGCGTTGTTTATACCGACTTGAGTTTGGCATCTTTCAAGGGGGGAGGGGGGTCTTTAGTCCTATTCTGTTGAAATTTATTTGACATTTGGCTTCAACAGTCTCAGTTTCACTCTGTTTTACATTAATGAACATTTTAACTTAACATTCCCAGTCTTACTCTGTTCAACATCATTTAACATTGAACATTGTTTTCATGTATCACTTGCTTATCCATCGCATCTGGAACCATAGACTAAACTGGTTTTAGTACTCTCAAAATGTGGCTGTACGGCCATTACATTCCTGAAAACCTAATGGCAACACAAAAAGAAATGTATACTTTGCCATGTCCACATAGAATATGCATCTGTGGTTGTCTCCGTCTATGTGATCGATACAAAATTAGGTAAATGATGATCACCGTTGGATGTACTTCGATTTACAAATACATGGTAATAAAAAAAAAAAAACTAAAATCGATAAGATTTATGCAAAGAGTTGAAAAGGGTTACCAAGGTCCTCCGGCTGTAAAGGAGTATTGCAACAAATGTACTGTAACGTTAAGAATACACTCTCTACTCGTGGTCTTCAAAACACACAGTAATATGTCATGTAGACGCCTATAATTTGAAAGCAAGTCCTCTCCCAGTAATGAACTCTTTTCTGTCTTTTCTGAGTGATTATGAAACTTATTTATTCCTTTGCTGATGGTTCCGCAACTAGTAGCAGTGAGAAAGGTTCCATAGTTAATATGATTTATGGAAAAGGTGTTTGAATCCATTTAAAAAGCCTCGGTAACCGGCGCATTCTTTCTGTTGCAGAAGTGTATGCAATCTTTCTTGTCAGTGGGTTGAATTTATTGGTAATATGAGCTTTTACAATAACCAGCCTGTTTTACAGAACTTGAACCTGAAAATAGACTTGATCACGCAAGGGCAATAACTTCGATACAGTATATTGTACTAGATGCGGAAAAGATAGAGTTTCATATTAGGTATTTGTAATCAATGCCTTATTGATACTCATATTGATTCTCATATTGCAATTGCCAGAGAACCAATCAAACTCCAGCAAAGATTAAATCATTTCAGAGATATAAGAATAAGTGCACTAATATACATAAAGCCATGAACTCCAACTGTTCTGTCTTCAAAAGTATGTTGAGAGCGATGCATATGATAAGAATCGCATGATAATGATTAAACATTCTTTTCATTCCCGCATTCAACTGTTAAATCTCTAAAGACATCACCAATCGTTAAAAAAGGTCAGGCTGTAACGTACCAGGCAACACCAAGAGCCTAAGACTGGTC
>NC_061823.1:29354791-29357291 GCF_019202785.1 Penaeus chinensis
CCAGGTCTTGGCTCGCTTTTTGCCTTGATGCCGAGCGGCGAAAAGGGGTTAATTGGTATTGCGTGCTCCTGTACGGATGTAGACTTTTTAATCGTCATTGTAGGAAGAGATAGCGAGCACAGAGAGAGAGAGAGAGAGAGAGAGGGAGAGAGACAGACAGACAGACAGACAGACAGACAGACATACAGACAGACAGACAGACAGACAGACAGACAGACAGACAGACAGACAGAAAGACAGAAAGACACACACACGAGTACACACACAAACAAACCCAAACACACACACGCGCGCGCGCGCACACGAACGCAGACAGACACACAAACAAACATCCATACAGACAGACAGACCGACGCACACAGAAGAAGAAAACAAGAAATGCTAACGAGCGGCCTCCCCTGCTTTGCTGCACAAATACCCTCGCTCAGGCCCACAGCGAGAGGGAGAGGAAATATAAAACTCCTCCATCCCCCACAGCGGCCACTGAGGACGGTGTTGGAGGCTCGTGATGGTGACGCGGCCCTAATGGAAGGTGATGGTGAGGATAGTGATAATTCTGTTATCGCGAATATGGTGTTGCAAGCCTTATACGACATGAGGATCCCTTTTAAGAATTTATAATGTGAGGGTATGTATGTTTGATTTCTTGGTCATAGATTTTTTTTTCTTTTAAAAGGAATAGTAAAGGGTGACAGAATAGGTGCAGGGAGAGGTGGGGGTGGGGTGGGGGGTGGATGCTGTTTTGTGACGAGCCACTTCAGTGAATGCAATGAATTAGTAAATTTTAGAGATCAGTAAAAAATCAGTGAATACGAGAAACGAAAGACCAAATTCCCTCATTTCCCCTCAAATGGAATATTTAGCAAAGGAAGAAGAAAAAAAAAAAGTTACCAAATGAATAAAACATTAATATTCGTCAGTATTTAACTTTCACTCAACTTTTCCTCCAGTTAACTAACAATAATAAAAAAGTTTCCTCTCATCCCATAAGTTCACATAGCGAAGTACTTCTCAATTCTCTCTCTTTCAGCGTATTTTCAGTTCTCAGTTTGGGCCTTTCAGTTCGCTTCAGGCTGTTTTCATTCGCTTTACTTCTTCTTTTTTTTTCATTAAAGTTCGTTCGTGATTATGCTTTATTTGGATTTGTCTTATTTTTTTTTTTTCATTTCGTTTATTCACTCGTTTCCGCGCATTAAGATGTTTCTCCCTTGGTGTTCTTGTTTACATTTTCCTCTCAATGATTTTAGCTTTTCTCGGAAGATACTTACCGCGCCCTGAAATAGCGAATTTTGATGAAAGAAAAGAGTAAATAGGAGAAGGAACAGGTGATTAAAACATCAAGGGTAAGATTAAAGAAGAAAAAATCGTGTAACTGTCAAGTGTATTTCGCTTTTATCTGTTTTTTTCTGCTGTTGTTTGTTTGTTTGTTTGTTTTTTGTTTTGATTCACTGTACCCATTTGCTCTTCCTCTAAATCTTTCTCTTTGTTTTGTTTTTTTTTCTCATTCCCTCTTTACTCTTGTCTCTTTTCTTCACTAATTCCCTTTCATATTATTCCGTATGTTTCTCTTTCCTTTTCCTCTCTCCCCTCTCTTTCTTCCCTCTTCGCCCTTTCCTCTACCTTCCCTTAATTTTTTCGTACCCTCACTTCCCTTTCTCCTTGTTTCCCCTTTTCCTCGTGTTTTCTTCTTTTTTCCTCCTCTACTTTACGTTCTACTCTCCCTCCTCTATTTCTCTCTCCTTTTTCATTTCCTTATCGCCTTATCTCTTCTCTCCCTCCCCCTCCTTCCACTTCCCTGTACCCATCCTGCTTCTTCTCTTCTTCCCTCTCCCTTTCCCTCTCTTTTACTCTTCCTTTATCTTCTTCTCTCTCAATTCTCTCCTCTTTCATACTCTTCACTTTACCTTTCTTTCTTCTTCGCTTCCTTTCTCTTCTCTCCACTTCCCTTTCCTTCTCTTATTTTCTCCTCTCTCCATTCCTTTCCCTTCCCTTTACCTTTCTTTCTCCTCCACTTCCCTTCTCTTCTCTCCCCTTCCCTCCTTCCCGGTTCAAACGCGCCCCCGCCTCGCCGTGCATGTTTGCCTTGTCGCCCCAAGGGAGTTTATATATAATACAGCGAGGGGGCGAGAACGTTGAGCAGCTGTAGTTATGCCTCGCGAAGTTAAATGACAACCTTTCATGAGAGGAAGTAATTAGATTCTCCAGTTTGCAGAGACTGAGTAAGCGAGTTCATCAGCAGCTTTGCACGAATGCAACGTCCGTGGAATCCTCCAAGGAATGAAAATAGGACAATAATGCATTAATATATGCACCCTGGGTCATGAGCGAGGCCCATTTTCGTACCTTGGTGATGGGGCTTAATCGACGAGAGGCTGTGTATTCACGAGGTTGTCTGGAAATGAGCATTATCAATCTGCCAAGTTATTCATATCACGTTAAAGGGAAATGTAAAAGTGTACGAGTGCTTGTGAAGGCAATTAGTTTAATTACCCAAAGCCCA
>NC_061823.1:29359791-29362291 GCF_019202785.1 Penaeus chinensis
ACTAATAGTTGTATCAAGCCACTGTTGGCAGTCGCAATTTTTTACATATATACCTAAACACACACGCGCGCAGGTATTTATATAGATAGATAGATAGATAGATAGATAGATAGATAGATAGATAGACAGGTAGATAGATAGATAGTTAGGTAGATCTTTATATATATAAATATATATATATATATATATATATACACACACACAAAGCTATGGATGTCTGTCTATATACGGGTGTTTGCACATGAATGAGCAAATACTCTTTTTTTTTTAACTCATTAGGGACTGTCGTTCAAAAGAGGGAAAAAAATCCTCCGGCGGGGGTCGGAGGGCCGTGCGTGCTTGAGTGATATTGGCCAACAAATGGTCGAATTACCTTGTCATGTCCCTTAACCACCGAGCGACTCGAGCACGTCAATATCCCATAACAACCGCCTTTTCCCATGACTAGCGGCCGTGACTAATAACTGTATTGATTACGGTCATTGAGCGTTCTTTACGCACACCCACAACATATGGCTCTTGAGCTGGGCCCTCTTCATGCTCGCGTCGCCTCATCTCAGGCCTCTGGCTCATCTCGGATATGGGACTTGTGTGATGTCCCTTTGGCTCATGTGGACTTCGTGCTGGTGGGATGTCACTTTCGCTCATTTCGGGGATGGGATGTCTTTTTAGCTCAGCGCGATTTTGGTGAAGTGATGTCATTTGGCTCATTTCGGAAGTGATGTGATGTCAATTTAGCTCATGTTGGAGGTGGTGGTCTCGGACATGGTACTTATGTCATGTCACTAGCTCATCTCTTATGTGATGGTGATATCAAGTCCCTTTGTCTCACTCGTACGTGGAAGTGATGAGATGCCAGGCCTGATGTGGTGGTGAAGTGACGTCAGTGGCTCATCTCAGACGTGGTGAGGGTGATGTCATGTCACTGTAAATACCAGGACTAATCCAACTAAATTATTATCCAGAACCGGTAACGTGCAAGTAATTCATTGCATTATTTTTTTTCTGGGTGAGGGGGGAAGGGCGTACGTCCCGTAATAAAATATCCGATTAAGTCATTAATCTCAACAACAGCGGATAAGTGAAATAAACAAGCATTGCTTAATTGATCCATTTGCCCGACAGTAGATAATCCCATAAAGATCACACCCAACGATCGAATATATAAGTTTGCAATTATCCAAATTTACGACGGAAGGGATTCACACAATCGGCATTCACCAGCCAGCGGAAAACAGGCGAATGATCGTTCGTTATTTCGTAATAGCCAAGGAATGAGTTAGACTCTTGCAACGCCTTTGCCGAGAGGACTTTGTTGATCACTTTGGACTCTATCAACTCTCTTGGACTCTCTTGGCTTGGTTGGGGGGAGGGAGGGAGGGAGGGAGAAGAGGAGGGAGGGAGGGAGAAGACGAGGGAGGGAGGGAGGGAGAAGACGAGGGAGGGAGGGAGGGAGGGAGAGAGAAGAGAAGAGAAGGGAGGGAGGGAGGGAGGGAGGGAGAGCGAAGAAAAGGGAGGGAGGGAGGGAGGGAGGGAGGGAGGGAGGGAGGAGGGAGGGAGAGAGAAGAGAAGGGAGGGAGGGAGGGAGAAGAGGAGGGAGCTGGGAGGGAGGGAGGGAAGGAGGGAAAAGAGGATGGATAGATGGACGGACGAAAGGATGGATTGTTAAAGGGAGAGAGAAACAGAGCCAGACAAACAAAATAAAAAACAAAGACAGACAAACAAACAAGGACAGGCATGCAGACAAAGCTAAACAAAGAGGCAGACCGTAAAGACGCAGTGTCTAAGAGGACGAACGTCGGGAAACCGTTTGATTCAGCATGATATTCGTAACAATTAAACAACTTCGCTCTGCTCGTCTGCTCAGGCTTAGGGTAAAGTTGTTTACATTGGCCTGGGGCGCCTTAGAGACCAAGGAGACAATAGGGCTGGCCTGTGTGTAGCAAACATTGAGACAAACTCGTCGTGGCTGTTGGCTGAGGTGAAGGGAGAAAGAGAGAGACCGAGAAATTCTGGAGAAAGAGTCAAGTTGCATTTTTTTTTTGTTTTTGTTTTTTGACTTCTTCTACTTCTACTTCTCCGATTTCTTATGCTTTTTATTTTTCTCTTCGTCTTCGTTATCTTGTTCTTCCTTTTCTTATTCTTATTTTTTCGTCTTCGTTTTTATATCCATCTTCATTTTTTTTAGTCTTTCTCTTTATATTTACTATTGCCATTGCCTTTGTCTTTGTCTTTACCTTCATCTTCATCTTCATCTTCATCCTCATCATTATCTTCACTTCCTCTTCATCTCCATCATCTCCATCCTCATTTTCTTCCTCTCCATAGATATTTACCATAGATATTCAGTCACTCCATATAAAAATGATACGCAAGAAATTAAAATAAATATATCTGCGAATGAGGTTCAGCCCCCACCCCCGTCTTTGATTCATAGATAGGAATAAGGTTTTCCAAACACTGCAATGAGATCATCACAGTCTCAGATGCACAAGCTTAT
>NC_061823.1:29364791-29372291 GCF_019202785.1 Penaeus chinensis
TAGTGATTTTAACAATGGTTTGGTATGTATAAAGTCCTTCATTCAGAAGTTGCAACTATTTCTCAATACACTTTAAGATCGATCAGCTGACATTCATTTGCCCCACACATGACACACGAGGAAAAGAAAGGTTGGGTGTTATTCCTTTGGTTATTACAACACTAAGTAAATACCTTGTCATGAATACACGGAACCTATACGGGTTAATATGTTTACTGACATTTCTCTACTTTGTCATTAATGAACACTAGAACACCCCTTCCCCCTCTCATGAGACCTGTAGTCATGCTAGGGGCTATCATGAGCGTGAGTGGTTGTTTCAACTACATATCAATAATGCAAATGTCTCTTAGTACACTTTCTGGTGCAAGTATTCCGTTTTCTATCCGTTTAATTATTACTAACTTCCCGTAGTTGGACCCAAATCAATACTCTTGTATTTTTTGATAGAAGGTTCACAGATCACCTGTTACCTATAGAATATCGATAATCCCCTTCCCTGCCCGATTAATCAGAATTTCTACTTGCCGGCGTAGGTATTACTCTTTCACACAACGACGCCACCTGCGACGGACTCTGTCTACATCACCGTCAATAATCTAATAAGGATCCGCTGCCTCGACAGTCCCGCGTCCGAGCTGTCAGTCCGGAATTACACGGGGAAATGTCCGCGTCCAGAGGCGTCCTCTTCAGGTAGTGGCTGACGAACAGGCGGAGGGGGAGATGGGGCGCCACGCAGGAGGGGAGACAGGGAGGGCGAAAAAATCCCTCCGCATGTACATCTATATAGGCATGCATACATACATACATACATACATACATACATACATACATACATACATACATACATACATACATACATACATACATACACGCACACGGACACATACGTGCGTACGTATGTATAAATAGACACACATACATACATATATACAATATATGTGTATATGTATGAGTACCCGTGAGCACGCACACACACGCACAGACACACATACTCACACTCACACACATAGTTATAGTTATATAGGTATCTGCGTACTAAAAACGTGGAATCCTAGGAAAGCAGCATGAAGGTCGTCCAGGCTTTCCGTCCGGCCTACGTCGGATGGGAAGACGCGTCTTAAGGCAATCCATGCGGACGGAGAAGGCTGTAGAGATGGATAAGTAGCCCTGACAGTTGCCATGGAAAATGAGTGGGTAGTGACAGGACGTGTCTCGGTGCGGATGTTGGGCGTGAGTGATGATATTGGATGGGCGCGATGGAGTGGATCGGAGGTGGAGCTCAGTTGCTGTCATGGGTGATGGTGGGAACGGTAGATAGATGGATAGAGAGATAGATAATCAGATGAATAGGTAGATGTATAGATAAACGGATGGATAGGCAGGTTGATAGACTGATAGATAAGTGAATATAGAAACAGACAGATAGGCTGCTAGATAGATAGATAAATCTACAGATAGGTAGATAAATGCATAGACAGATAAATACATTCGTTGATAGGTAGATATGTATAGATATTTATAGATTGACAGATAGAGAGGTAGATAGATAGACAGGTAGAAAGAATCACAGACAAATGCATAGACAGACAGATAGATAGAAAGGTAGATAGGCAGACATACAGCAAGACAGGTAAACATATAGGATTATATATAGACACAGACAGACAAACTGATAGATAATTTTGATAGAAGGGGGAAAGTGGTGATGGACTGTGCCTTTTCCCATTTTTTTTTTTTTTTTTTTTTTTTTTTTTTTTTAAGGAATGAAATTATTTTTGCATCAGATACACAGATATATAGTTCTAATAACAGGATTAGAATTTCTCGCGTGACTCATAAGACCCTGGAGTTATGCTTGTATGTTTCCCCTCTCCTGTCACGTACAGGTCGTCTCCCCTTCCCCCTTTCCCCCGTCCGTCTCGCTGCACACACTTCCCCCCCTTTCCCTCGCTTTGCTTCACCCTTGCTTCACACGCTAGTCGTCCCCCCCCCCCCCCCCCATTCCCCTCCTCGCTCGTGTCACTGTCCTTTCGGCGCTTCTTTCATCCACGGGGCGACACGCTTCAAGACTAATAATGTATCGAAGTTTCTCGTTTCTCTACCAGTATAACGTTACTATGACCGAACTATCATACAGCCATCGTCATCGGCTACTTTCCCTTTAAATACAGATTTTGGTTGTTCCCTTGTTCCCTTGTTCTCTCCCCCCCCCCCCCCTTTCGCTACAGCCCCAACCTGCATCGCCACGCACTATCAGCACTATACTTATCCCGGCACTATCCCTTACACCATCCCAAGTATGATTTACTCAGCCGCTCGTGTGCTCACATACCGTGTCTCGCTGGCCTGAAAATGCAATATCGTTCAATTTATAGCAGTTAAAGCTGCCCGCTTGTGAATATCATTGAATTTCGTACATTTTTCGTTTTCGTACTATCAAAACGCACAAGAAAAAGGGCGGATAACAAGACTGAGGATTTTCTCTAAATGTGATTTATTTTACATTTTCATAAAGAATATATGATATGTGTATCGTGTCGGCTCTTTGTTGTTGATGCCATTTGTCCTTCGTAACCTTGCCAACATGCGGAGGTAAGAAGACATGCGGCAGGGTTGAGAGAGGACGAATAAAAGAAGAGGAAAGAAGAGGAAATAAATACATATTTAAAATGATTCCCGAATATGAATGCAAACGCAACAACTACACAGAAAGGAAGAAAACGTTAGTAGTGAAAACGTTAGTAGTGTAAAGACCCACGCGAAACGAACGCAGCAACTCGACAAAATAGACATGACAGAGTTGATATGAAAGCGTGGCTTAATGTTCTCATGAAGTGGCAACGTGATTGATGATTAATTCGCGCCATTCATGTTTTTGTGTTATTGTTACTCGGTGAACCTACGCTTTTTGTACTGTCTTGCAGTGTATAAAAAAACAACAAAGGTTAAGATAATATAGGCTTTGCGTATATACCACATAAGTATGGTCAGTGGACTATACTGTATGTGTATAACTTTTATACTTTGCGGAATCTACTCTCTCTCGCGCTCTCTCTCTCTCTCTCTCTCTCTCTCTCTCTCTCTCTCTCTCTCTCTCTCTCTCTCTCTCTCTCTCTCTCTCTCTCTCTCTTTCTTTCTCTCTCTTCTCTCTCTCTCTCTCTCTCTCTCTCTCTCTACACTGCATATATATATATATATATATATATATATATATATGTATTTGTGTATGCGCTCGCGCGGGCGCGCGTGTGTATGTGTGTGTTATGTGTGTGTGTGTGTGTGTGTGTGTGTGCGCGCGCGCGTGTGCGCATGCATACACACATACATCTTTAATGTTATATATATATATGTATATATGCCCACATATATATATTTATCTTTAATAACTATAATTGCCTATTTATCCATCTGTCTACACATCTCCCTAGCTACCCATACACCCAGCCTCCTCTAACCTAACAAGGCAACACATCTTGGAAACTCAATCACGAACCAATAAGCATGCATTAACATGAGCTGCAAAGAAACCCAATTACAGTGGATAACAAGGCCTACTTACCCACCTCTCTCTCCCGCCTTCCAAGACTTGCTATGGCAATCGCAGACGAAGAGGAATTCAGCGAATAACAACCGGTAGATTGAATTACACGGGGAGTCTATCTCAGTGTGGTTGCGAGCTCCCGGTAAATGCAAGGCATTCAGGGAAATTCATATTTATAAGGCTTCCTGTTAAGAGGTAAATGGGGGTTATTTTAATGCCATTGCGAGTGACTGTCCCTTTTTGCCTAGGTTCTTGAAAAGAAGCGGGTGGATTGGTAGTAAACAGATCAATGGAAATGGCTAAATTTAGAATGCAGCTGAGCGCATGTAAATAGGTTTATTCGTCGTGTGCTACATATATGTTATCTCTGTCCTTTTTTTTCTTTTTTGTCTTATTTTGTTTATAATTGCTTATTTATTGCTCTCTCTCTCTTTCTCTTACACACACGCACATACTATTTAGCTTTCTCTGTACGTAGATATATGTGTGTGTATATATGTCTGTATACATATATATATATATATATATATATATAGAGAGAGAGAGAGAGAGAGAGAGAGAGAGAGAGAGAGAGAGAGAGAGAGAGAGAATAGAGAATGTGTGAATAAGTGTATATATTTATAGGCACGTCCGTGAGAGAGCGGTAAGAGAAAATAGGAAGAGAAGAATAAAAAAAAAAAAAAAAAAAAAAAAAGGCAAACGAGAGAAAAGACAAAGAGAGAGAGAGAGAGAGAGAGAGAGAGAGAGAGAGAGAGAGAGAGAGAGAGAGAGAGAGAGAGAGAGAGAAGACATACATATCATACAGAACAGAAGGAAGAAGAGAGGAGAAAGAGGAGAGGGAAAGAGCCCATCAATCGCAGGGTCGATCAGCCCCTCCGACTCAGCACTGAAGAATCTCTCCTTCGTCGTGAAGCAAAACTGGCGAGGAAGCAAATCCGAGGTCGGTGCTTCGTTTCGCCTCTGCCGGGTTTCCGAAGCCTGCGCCATCCTTCCCCTGGAGCTCACCTGGTTGTTTCTTCCTTCTCTCTTCCTGCTCGTTGTCATTGTCCTTCCTTCTCCATGCTCTTCCTCCGCCTGTTTATTTTTCTCTTCCTTGTCTTTTTTTCATCTCCCTCTTAGATTTTTTTTTCACTTTTTGTATTATATTATTTAATTCTATCTTAATTTCGAACTTTTATTTTTGTTTCTTCCAAATTTTCTTCCTCCCCACCATTCCTCCTCCTCCCCACCATTCCTCCTTCTCCTCATACCCACCTTTACCCCTCCTCCCCCCCCCTCCTCCTCCTCCTCCTCCTCCTCCTCCTCCTCCTCCTCCTCCTCTTCCTCCTCCTCTTCCTCCTCCTCCTCCTCCTCCGCCTCCCCATCGCCATCCTTCACGCTAAACATCTGTGAATACGGGACTGAACGGCAAATTGTGCGATCTTTATATAGGTCAGAGGCGATCGCGTGTTCAGCAGCTGTAGGGACATCCTGTTGTATCCTCAGGGTGCCCTCACGCATCATACTGTACCATAAAACATAATTGAATGTGCGTTCATAATACCGGAGTTTGTCTGTACTTCCTGGGTTCTCTTTAAAAAAAAAAAAAAAAAAAAAAAAAAAAAAAAAAAAATCTGTCTTTCTTCGTTTCTCTGTCTGTCTGTCCCTTTCTTTTCTCTCTTTCTTTCTTTTCTCTCTCTCTCTCTCTCTCTCGCTGTCTCTCTCTCTCTCTCTCTCTCTCTCTCTCTCTCTCTCTCTCTCTCTCTCTCTCTCTCTCTCTCTCTCTCTCTCTCTCTCTTCTCTCTCTCTCTCTCTCTCTCTCTCTCTCTCTCTCTCTCTCTCTCTCTCTCTCTCTCTCTCTCTCTCTCTCTCTCTCTCTCTCTCGCTGTCTCTCTCTCTCTCTCTCACTCACTCACTCACTCACTCACTCTCTCACTCTCTCACTCTCTCTCGCTCTCGTTCTCTAACTCTCTCTCGCACGCTCTTTTGTTTTTTTGTTTTTACGTGTGTGTGTGTGTGTGTGTGTCTGTCTGTCTATTTATATTCCTTTGTGTCTGTATGGATGGATGTATAAACACATATCGATGTAAATGTTCATAAACACTTTAACTTATGCAATATCACCTACAGGTACATGTCTAAATATTGGGATTGATAAAACTGCATTACTCTCGATAACTTATCTTATCTTTCTAATATTTGTTTTGCTTATACGCTCGTAAGTCTTCCTTATATACACTTACTTAATGTACTATTTCTATTGTATATCTCTTTTTATTGTTATCTATATCTCCATCTTTTTGTTTCGTCTAATGTCCCCCCCCCCCCTCTCTCTCTCTCTCTCTCTCTCTCTCTCTCTCTCTCTCTCTCTCTCTCTCTCTCTCTCTCTCTCTCTCTCTCTCTTTCTCTCTCTTTCTTTCTCTCTCTCTCTCTCTCATCCTCAACCACTCTCTCTCTCTCTCTCTCTCTCTCTTTCTCTCTCTCTCTCTCTCTCTCTCTCTCTCTCTCTCTCTCTCTCTCTCTCTTTCTCTCTCTCTCTCTCTCTCTCTCTCTCTCTCTCTCTCTCTCTCTCTCTCTCTCTCTCTCTCTCTCTCTCTTTCTCTCTCTCTCTCTCTCTCTCTCTCTCTCTCTCTCTCTCTCTCTCTCACTCTCTCTCACACACACACACACACACACACACACACACACACACACACACACACACACACACACACACTCATACTACAACCTCACAACTCAACAGGTGAACATATATAAACAGAACTCGTGTCTACCCAAGTGAGTGCGAGTCTGTGTTTCGCATCTTTGTGATAGATTAAATAAAATAAATAGTCTTTCCCGAGCTGACGATGGCTTCACGGACGAAGAAAGTATCAGAGATGAACTTCGCTTGGTCATGGTGTTTCATGGTGATGATTATGATGCAGATGTGGCTGGAGATAGCGATCTTAGGCACTGCGTGGTGGAGGGAGAGGGGGGGGAAGGGGAGAGTGTGTTTCTAGGGTGTATGATGATGATGATGATATTAGTAATGGTAATAATGATAATAATAATGGTAATGATGATAATAATAATGGTAATGATGATAATAGTAATGATAGTAATGGAAATAATGATGATAATAATAATAATGATAACAGTAATGTTAATGATGATAATGAAAATTATAATGATAATAAATTAACTATGGATAATGATAAGATAATAAAATAACTATGGATAATGATAAGATAATAAAATAACTATGGATAATGATAATGATATTAGCAATAGTGATGGTAATGATAATGATAGTGATACTAATAATACCAATAATGGTAATGAGAATGAGAATGAGAATGGTAATAATAATAATAATAACAATAACAATAATAATATAACTGATAATGATAATAATAGTAATGATTATAGTAATAATGACAATAGTAATGATAATGATTATAAAAACAATAATAATAATAACTATAATAATAATCATCATAATATATAATAATAATGATGATGACAATGATAATAATCGCAATAACAACCGTTGTATTGATAATAAAGTAATAATGTTAATGATAACAGTAACAATAACAATAGTGATAGTAACAACAGCTAAATTAGAAATAACAAACGCCCAACGGCAACAATAGATACAAACATACTTATCATTCAGATAATCTCTATAATTCATAAAAGACCGAGCGAAAAAAAACGGTGAAAAAACGACGAAAAATGATTCCCTTCGTGCGGGTATAGGTGATTGATAAGGTCTATCTCACTGACGGAATGGCCTTTGATAAAAAAAAAAAAAAAAGGTCTTTGTTCTTGAGACTTTCAACTATCCCATTAGTGTCGCTCCGATAGTTGCCCTCCTCCTCCCTCCCTCCCTCCCTCCCTTCCCCTCCCACCCCTCCACCCTCCGGCCTTTACCATTAGCGTCGTCACCATAGGTACAGTGTGGTCGCTATAATGCTAGTGTGTGTTTTCAT
>NC_061823.1:29374791-29377291 GCF_019202785.1 Penaeus chinensis
TTCTTTTTTCCCCTCTTCCCCCACTTGATCCTGCCCTCTCTTCCCCTTCTCTTCCCCTCTCTTCCCATTCTCTTCCCCTTCTCTTCTCCTCTCTTCCCCTCTCTTCCCCTTCTCTTCCCCTCTCTTCCCCTTCTCTTCCCCTCTCTTTCCCTTCTCTTCCCCTCTCTTCCCCTCTCTTCCCCTTCTCTTCCCCTTCTCTTCCCCTCTCTTCCCCTCTCTTCCCCTTCTCTTCCCCTCTCTTCCCCTCTCTTCCCCTCTCTTCCCCTTCTCTTCCCCTTGTCTTCTCCTCTCTTTCTCTTTCTACCTCTCTCTCTCTCCCCCCCCCTCCCCCCCTCCCCCCCCTTCCTCCCCTCTCTTCTTTTCTCTCCCTCTCTTCTCCTCCCCTCTCTCTCTCTCTCTTTCCCAAATCCCCTTTTCTCCTTTCGTCGACACACGCGCAAACACACACACACTAAATACTAATTTGTGACCTTTTTTCTTTCCATTCCAGTCCTTTCTCCCAAACAAGCGCCCACCCCCACCCCCCCCCCCCCCCCCCCTTTCAGAAAAGCCCCCATCCCCCCCTCCCTTCCCCCCATTGGGTTAGGACAAAAGACTCACGTGTGACTTTGTTGCCGTCCGCCCTCTCTCTGTCTCCATTATTTTCTTTCTTTTAACACATTTTTTCCCCTTTTTCGACTCTTGACGGGAAAATCAATACCGTTTTTCCACACAAGGTTTGTCATTCCCGTGTATTTAGAGAGAGAGAGAGAGAGAGAGAGAGAGAGAGAGAGAGAGGGAAAGAATGAGAGAAAATGGTCGTTTGAGGAAGTTACATCTATCATTTGACTTATATTTTTTTCCCTCCCTCTTTTTCTCTTTTTCGCGTCGACCCGAGCAGCTGCGTTTCGAAAAAGAAAAAAAAAAAAACTTTAATCGCGTCCCAGTTGGTCGGGCGTCCCATTTTCGGGCGTCCGCTGATCCCCCCCACTATGCTTAATTCATCTCTCCCCGTCCCCTCCCCTCTCACCCCTCCCCTCCCCCGCTCCCCCTCGCTGCACACGTGGCCGAGGGCGTCACGCGTCACGTGCAAACGCCGCGTGTTCGTGACGGCCGCCATCACCCTGTTATCGGTCGGGGCTGTCCTGTGGCGCCGATACGACTCTTATCAAGGCTTAGCGGGCGTGCGGGGCGGCGGGCGGGTGGGCGGCGGGCGGCGCGTGGCGGATGAGAGCGAGCGGAAAGGGGAGGGAGAGCGGAAAGTGCTCGGCCGGACCCAGATACCGTGGCCATGTCTTTCTACATACTCACATAAATACACACACACTATATGTGTATATGTATATGTATATATATATATATATATATATATATATATATATATATATATATATATATATATATTTATATATATATATATATATATATATATATATATATATATATATGTATAGATATGTGTATATATATGTATATATATGTATATGTATATATGTGTGTGTGTGTGTGTGTATACATACATACATACATATATATATACATATATATATATATATATATATATATATATATATTTATATATATATATATATATATATATATATGTATATATATATATATATATATATATATATATGTATATATATGTATGTATGTATATATGTGTATATATATGTGTGTGTATATATATGTTATATATATATGTATATATATATATATATATATATATATATATATATATGTATGTATATATGTGTATGTATATGTGTGTGTATATATATGTAATATATATATATA
Source organism: Penaeus chinensis (assembly GCF_019202785.1). Taxonomy (NCBI): domain Eukaryota; kingdom Metazoa; phylum Arthropoda; class Malacostraca; order Decapoda; family Penaeidae; genus Penaeus; species Penaeus chinensis. The sequence continues at coordinate 29,376,568 of NC_061823.1, forward strand.
TATATATATATATATATTATATATATATATATATATATATACATATATATATGTATGTATCTATGTGTGTATCAACTTACATACACAGACTACGCTGCTGTTTGTGTGCCTGTGGATGCATGTCTGTGAATGTTACGTCATGTGTGCATGTGTCTGTATTCATGTGTGCGTTCAACTGTATAATTTGCACGCACTTAGTCTCAAGCACTCGACGCTGTCTCCACCTAATTGCACTTAGAGGTTAACAGATGGCTATACAAGTAAGGAAAGACACACGCGCAATGATACAAGTAATTTATGGTTCCAGCCCGAGGGAGTGAGAGCGGGTCTGGCAACACTGTAGGCCGCCAATGATTAGAGAACAGCTAACTAAGGAGGCTACATCTTTAGGCTGCCAGGTGTAGGTTGGAATCGAATTACCTTTTTTTTTTTTTTTTTTTCATAAGCGGCTTCGCGTGTGCTTGTATGTCTCTTTTTTTGATTGGGTATATCGGAAATATACACACAATCAGAAACGGAAGGCTGAACGGAGGAAATGGCAGATAATCGAATTAAAACGAAGAGATATACAACAGTCATCTTATTTCCAATTTGTCACTTTATTCGTCAACCGTTTGGATTCGTTTGAGTTCCTAGGCGCGTTCGGTAAGGAAACACAAGCTAATGCACACGTCACTTAAAACAAAAAACAAAAAAATAGATAGAAGTTTACACGAATCAACAT
>NC_061823.1:29387291-29389791 GCF_019202785.1 Penaeus chinensis
GGGAGAAGTAAATTTGATCCAGAGGAAGCACAGGCGGCAAGCATAAGACGTCGGGGATTTACTTTGGAACTGTTTGCATCCACGAGGCACATATGTTATTTGAATGACCTTGGATTTGCTTGCTAGCATGAAGTCAGTTTGAACCTTCCGGCAGAAATGAGCATTCACCTGTTCGCACGGCAAACTTTACTAGAGGTTATTCGAGTTTAAAAAGACTTTTTATCCAAACTTATTCTACGTCCAACAGCCTTTTGACTCTGGCATGGTATGTGTGTTTTTTTTTTTTTTTCTTACAAATATATTTCGCGTTAACATTTATCAAATATAGTAACCGTGAGATAGTGAATGCATTATGAAATATCTGCTTTTCCATTCAAGTAGGTAATTCTAATGTTCCCTTTCATTTCACAATAATCTGCTTACAGAGAAATCGATAAGACTCTATAAAGCTCTGCATTTTAAACAAATAGTTTTTTCTCTCCATCTTATAAAACAGCATAGGACCTCTCTTTCTCCTTTATTACATTAATTTCTGTCCCCTCATATTAGAACTAACATAATACTCTCTCCTCTATATCATAAACTTCTTTTCCCTCATCTTAGACCCCTTTCTCCTCTCTACCATTAACTTCTTTCCCTTCATATTAGAACCAACATAGAACTTATCTCTCCATTAGACCATCAACATCTTTCCTCTCAACGCCATTCTCTGCTCTACCATCAACTTCCTTCCCCTTACCTTAGAGCTATCATACATCGTATTCCCCCTCCCTACCATCAACCTTTCCCCTCACCTTCGAAGCCCTTTCTCCTCAATACCACCCACTTCTTTCCCCTCACCTTATAGCCACCTTAAATTCTCTCTTTCCCTCCTCCTCTCGCCTTCCTCCCACACACACAGAGGGCAACGGAGCAGCCTGATAGCCTCGCCACAACCGCACAAAGACGCATGCAAGCGCCGGCTCCCCTCCCGCTCCTGTTCATAAATATTTCCTCTCAAACACAGGACGACATCCCCTCACAGGTTGGTGGTGGGCCGAGGGGATCGTGAACGCTTTCCCCTCGGTTGGCTGGCCGAGGGGAGGAGTGATAATAGAGGTATAGTCTACCTTGGTGTTCATAATTGGAATTTAGTCAGTTGTAAACTCTATTGAAGAGAATTTAGCCTGTAATGAGAACGGGGAGGATAATAGGCGGAGAGCTGTTGATGAAGTCGACAGTATTGCCTGTTATGGATTGGTTTAATGCTGACCCCCTTTTATGTGTGTATCTCTGTGCGTGCGAGTGCGTGAGGGCACCTGCTGTGTATTTTCTTGCGTGCTATTGGTCATTCATGCATTTGTTTTCTTTCTCTTTCTTTTCGTTTCTTTTACTCTAACGTTGTGTTTGAGGGAACGGGGAAGTGACACGAGATCTGAGCAAAAGAAAAGAAAACACTATTTCAAAAGATTCCAAAAACAGTCACCTTAATAATCAACATAATACTAAAACCATACACCTAGATACCCGTTACATCACTGCATAATCATTAACATAGATAATCGATAGAAAAATAAATAATTCAACATCCGATAAAAAAAAAAACTCCCTTATATTGTGCTACCTACGATATTCACAGACTAAAAAAAAAGTAAAGAAAAAAAGTAAAAGCTCATCTTACCCAGGGGAACGGTCACAGGGAAGGGGAGACAAGGCCCCTGTGGTGCAGAGGGACGCAGCCCGGGAAGGAGAAGAGGTATTATCTTCTGGCGACACCCAGGACACTAAGATGGGGGGGAGGGGGGGGAGAGGGGACGCGAGAGGGGAGAGCGGCGGATGAGGGTCGGATGGAGGCGCGAGAAAGTGAGTGAATCTGTGTGAGGGGAGAGAGGGAAAGAGGGAGAGCAAGAGAGAGAGAGAGAGAGAGAGAGAGAGAGAGAGAGAGAGAGAGAGAGAGCGAGAGAGAGAGAGAGAGAGAGAGAGAGAGAGAGAGAGAGAGAGAGAGAGAGAGAGGGAGAGAGAGAGAGGAGAGAGAGAGAGAGAGAGAGAGAGAGAGAGAGAGAGAGAGAGAGAGAGAGAGAGAGAGAGAGAGAGAGAGAGAGAGAGAGAGAGATCTACACAAAACCATGAAATGTTTAATTTGAAAATAAGTTGAATACAAGAAAAAATATTTGCGAGAGTGAAGATAAATAGGAAAGCGAGAGAAATCCTAGCAAATAGAAGGAAGAGAAAGAAAAAAGATGATAAGAGGGTAGACAAAGAGCAGGGAGAGGGAAAGGAAAGGAAAATGACGGGGAAGAAAAACGGGCAGACAGACTCTAAAGACGGAACAAAGAAGGACGTGAAAAGAATAAATATAAGAGAAAGAAAAGAAAGGGAAAATACGATAACAAAGACCTAGAAACAAAACACGACAAAACTGCAGGAAAGACACGATACAAAATCAATAGATATAAATTAATGCAAAAACAACAACAACGAAATTACGCAAAACAAATGTATATCATAACTAAAACAAAAT
>NC_061823.1:29407291-29412291 GCF_019202785.1 Penaeus chinensis
ACACACGAAACGCCTTTGCAACACACGCACACACACACACACACACACACACACACACACACACACACACATACACACGCACACACACACACTCACACACACAGTCACGCACACACACACACACACACACACACACTCACGCACACACATACACACGCACACACACACACACACAAACACACACACACACACACACACATACACACGCACACACACACACGCACACACACAGTCACGCACACACACACACACACACACACACACACTCACGCACACACACACACACACAAACACACACACACGCACACACACACACACACACACACACACACGCACACACACGCACTCAGAGCGCCTAAACCCGCAAGCATTTAGGAGCCTCGGGCGTGCCAGTCTCACAGATGAAATGTTTGTGACCAGATTTCTTTGTTTTCTTTGCACTGTGTTCTTTCTGTTTTTATTAGGATGGGGGCTTATTTTTCTATTCTTTTATTGTCTTTTCCCTTCTCTCTTTCTTTCTTTCTTTTATTGTTGTCTTTTTCCATCTTTCTTTCTTTCTTTTTTTATTATTGTTTTTTTCTTATTTATTCTTTTCTTTCTTTTTTTTATTATTATCTTTGTCTTTCTTTCTTTCTTGTATTATTATCCATTTCCTTATTCCTTTCCTTATTTTTTCTGTTGTTGTATTTTGCTTTATTTCTTTCCCTTTTTATTCCTGTATTTTTTTTTCTTTTTTTTCTTCTATTATTGTCCATTTCCTTCTTTCTTTCTCTTTGCTATTATTTTTTTTTTTTTTACTCTCATTATTCTTTTATTGTCTATTCCCTTCTTTCTTTATATCTTTCTTCTATTATTGTTTTCTTTATTTTTATTTTTATTCTTTTTCCTTTCTTTCTTTCTTTTATTATTGTCTTTTTCCTCCTTTCTCTCTTTCTTCCGTGGCCTTGCGTGCTTTTGATTGGTAAAATAATTGAGTGATTTATGTGAATGTCATGGATATTGTGAAGAATATATTAATATTTTTTCTCCATTTCGCTCTGTCGTATCTAACAGTGATTATTCATATTATTATTCATACGATCATTCATATATTATTAAAAATATAAATGCTATCGTCTTGTCGTTGGTAATGTCAGATGAAAAGCATTGTGGTTGGGGGAGGGAGGGGGGGGGGTTGAAATATACATATTTAATACTGAAATAGTAAACGCTTATACACTTTTCTCCTATTTTTTTCATGTTTTGTTAATGGAAAATTATGTAACTTTTACATGAAAAAATGTATTCCACACGAAGATGTGGGGTTGGGGGGGGGGGGGAAGTCGTCGTGAATAAAATTGATACAGAGACATCCTTAACACACACACACACACACACACACACACACACACACACACACACACACACACACACACACACACACGAAACATCAAGTTATATCTACATCATATTACTGAAACATATATTGCTAATGTTTATCCATGTAGTTATCGTTATATTCTACATGGTTTATATAACCTTACATAAGCGTCATATGCATATATTTTCACACTCACATACATACATACACAAACACAACCCCATATAAACACACACACACACACACACACACACACACACACACACACACACACACACACACACACACACACACACACAACCACATACACACAAACCAAGCTCCCCCCCTTCACACACTCACCCCCCATCCCCCATCCTCCCCCACACACACTCCACGCTTTCCTAGACACGCCCCACAGCTCACACATCTCAGTACTGACACTCCGGGCACAAACCCCGCTTCTCCGTAACATAAAACCCGGTTCGGATGCGCTGGGCGAGAGAAGGTTACGTAATACTTCAAGAGGCGAGGAAGTCATCAGTCGCTCCAAGTAAAATGCGAAGTCAGGAAGAAATCCAAGTGTCCAGAGTAGGAGTAAGAAAGGAGACAGGTAGAGAGAGATAGAGAGGGAGTGTTAGAGAAAGGGTAAGGGAAGAGAGAAAATATCGCATGTTTGTGTTTAAACAAAATTCTTACTACACTATTGATCACGTTAGAAATACTGTATTTCAGTAAATGTATTTTCTTTTATAAACAGTTCACAATATTCAAACATATCAGACAAAGACGCAATAATAATAATACCAAGGACTATGTTACCAATAGAGAATATACTGGACAACAAGCAACTACAAATTCGAAGATTATACGAAAAGCACACTTAGTTCTCGCGCTGATGGCTTCGTAGGCATAAAGTGGCACCTACTCTTGGCATCGCAGTTCAGCTACATAGTCTGGTTCATTTTATGGTCTGTTTATCTTACTTTCTTTAGACTTTTATTTTATTTCATTATACATACCATCCGCACTGAATCAAAACAATAGAGGGAGATGTTTGTGTAACCATTTCATTTATTATCATCTTCAATCAACCTCGTTAACAGTAAGCTGTGGTAAAAATAGATCAGATTTTCCAAAATAGTAGAGGCTTTCGTGTTACGTTCGTGTTAGCGACAAGCCCCTCTCCTCCCTACCTCCCTGTCTCCCTACCTCCCTCTCTACCTCCCTTCCTTTCTACCTCCCTATTTCCCTCTCCCCCCCTACCTCCCTTCCTCCCTTCCTTTCTACCTCCCTGCTTCTCTCTCCCCCTCCCTACCACCTTCCCTCCCTGTCACCCTATCTCCCTCCCTCCCTACCTCCCAACCCCATCGCCCTCGTCCCCTCTCGGCCACTGACAACCCTGGCGCAGCGTCAACAAAGGCACGCGTGACATTCTAGACATGTATCATTCATACCCTTATGACTGTATCCGGCACGAGCAGTCTGGCGGGTTGAGTGCGGGCTGGTCTAACTCTGTGTTGTTCCTCTAAGGCGTCGAGAAGGAGACGCGTTATGTTGTCTCTGTGAATTTTGGGGATTGTGGGAAATTTTTCTGGTCTCGAGGGATATGAGATCCTTTTTTATCCTTTTTCTTTTTTCTATTTTTCACAAGGGAGGGAGTGAGGGTTGAACATTAGGGTTGATGAGTGAGGACTAATTATGCATGCCTTGTCAGTGTTTAAGTAGTCTGTCTATCCGTCTGTCTGTCTGGTTGACTGCCTGCCTCTGTGTGTGTGTGTGTGTGTGTGTGTGTGTGTGTGTGTGTGTGTGTGTGTGTGTGTGTGTGTGTATGTATGTGTGTGTGTATCTATGTATATATAAATATATATATATATATATATATATATATATATATATATATATATTTATATATATATATATATATATATATATATGTATACATATATATATATATATATATATATATATATATATAAATATATATATATATATATATACATATATACACACATGTAGACACACACACATACTGGTATTTCATTACCAGTACCATTTAAAATCACCAAGTCGACACAACGAAGAAATATGCTAATAACAGGGAAAGCCTTCACCACCGCCAGCATATTCTCAAAACTTCCTTCACCGCACACATACACACACTTGCTTTTACGAGATTATTTGGCACACTTGCTTCCCTCGCAAGTTTTCCACCTTTTTCCGTCTTCATTGTCCAACTTATTCCATCGAGCTCCATGCTTCCGTCTATCTCCATGGTCCTCGTTTCCCCTCGAGTTCTTCCCCTTGCGTCTTTTCGTATGTGTGTGTGTGTGTGTTTTTTTTTTTTTTTTTCGTTTACGCCTTTCCCCCATGTGTCCGTCACGTTGAGGATTTCCCCTTGCGTCCCTTCCTTTGCCTTCTTTCCCCTCATGGCTTTCCCTCACGTCCATCTCTTTGCCTCTTTCTCCTCATGGCCCTCCCCTCGCTTCCTTCTCTTTGCCTCTTTCGCCCTCTCCTTCGCGTCCTTACCTTCTCTCCCTACCCTTCGCCATTTTCCCCTCGAGTCCACTCCCACTTGTCCTTTCCCTCGCGTCCTTCCCCTCGCCACTTTTCCCTCATGCCATTTCCTATGTCCTTCTCCTTGTGTCCTTCCTCTCGCGTCCTTCCTCTCGCGTCCTTCCCCTCGCGTCCTTCCCCTCGCGTCCTTCCCCTCATGCCACTTCCTATGTCCTTCCCCTTGTGTCCTTCCCCTCGTGTCCTTTCCTTCTCGTCCTTCCTCTCACGTCCTTCCCCTCGCCACTTTCCCCTCGCGTCCTTCCCCTCGCCACTTTCCCCTCGCGTCCTTCCCCTCGCCACTTTCCCCTCGCGTCCTTCCCCTCGCCACTTTCCCCTCGCGTCCTTCCCCTTGCGTCCTTCCCCTCGCGTCCTTCCCCTCGCCCTGCTGACTTTTAAGACCTTTCTTTGGTCCCCTTATCCTTCCCAGTTCGGCTCTCATAAATTCTCCTCACTCACGCTTGGCTTATTAGCATTCTCTCTGGGTTAGCAAAATGGCTCTCATCAGCTGCTCGCCGGCGAACGTCAATGAGGAATCTCGCTCTTATGAGTCTTATCTGCCCTCCTGCGTCTCTCTCCTCATCCCCGTGGCTGGCTCTCAATGCAGGGACCACGTGCTTTTATTTCACACTTATCTAGAGCGCTATAGGATAAAAACAGGGTTGAGCTCGAAGTCTCTCATGCTCTAAGGGGCATCTGGGGCGTTGCTCGGATGCTGCGTCCACGTGTGTCGGTTCTCTCGCCTTCGAGCTCGCCGGGAGAGTGCCTGGATCAGTGGCGGATCAGTGAGGAAGCCTTTGTGTTGGTTCGCTCTCGTTTTAGGACCTGGTACTTGAGTGTTGCTGGTCGAGGCCGTAACAAGGGAAATATATCATTAGGATGTATATGTATATGTGTGTGTGTGTGTGTGTGTGTGTGTGTGTGTGTGTGTGTGTGTGTGTGTGTGTGTGTGTATATGCAGATGATAATGATGACGAATACCAGCACTACTTTCCCATGGTCGTAGAAGTATGTATACACACACACACACAGACACACACACACACACACACACACACACACACACACACACACACACACACACACACATACACACACACACACACAC
>NC_061823.1:29437291-29439791 GCF_019202785.1 Penaeus chinensis
GGAGAGGAAAGCGGCTCTAATATTTCTTTTTGGAGGGGATAGAAGAGGAAAGAAAGAGGGAGAGAGAGAAAGAGAGAGAGAGAGAGAATGAGAGAAAGAGAGAGAGAGAGAGAGAGAGAGAGAGAGAGAGAGAGAGAGAGAGAGAGAGAGAGAGAGAGAGAGAGAGAGAGAGAGAGAGAGAGAGAGAGAGAGAAGGGAGGAGAGCGAGAGAAAGAATAACACACAATAACATGAGGAAGAGGGGTTGCAAAGTAATGAAAGATTTAATCACAAAGATCCCGCGGCCTTGCATAAGATATATGATTACAGAGCATTATTGAATTTCTTCTCGCTCTCGTGATGAGACGAAAGGCCGCACTTTAGACATCGCCAATCGCTGTTAAGTAATGTATTCGCCAAGGGGGAAGGAGGCAGAACAGAGGGCGAGAGAAAAAAAGAAATGAAGAAAGGGAAGAGGGGGAGAGGAAGAGGAAGGCAGAAAGAGAGAATTAAAAGAGATAAAGGAGAGCAGAACAAAAGAAGAGGAGGTTAAAAGAGCGCTGCCGAGAATGAGAAACGGATGATGAAACAAAGGAGAGCCTGAGAAATGGATAATTAGAAATAGCAATAAAGAAAATCATACGATCACGACTCAAAAAAAAAAAAAAAAAACAGACGCCTGCTCCCACACCCCCATCTTAACCCCCCTACCCCCACCCTTACCCCTACCCCTCCAAACCTAACCCACCTCCCTCCCCTGACACATACATTAGAAAAAAAAGAAGGAAAAAGAAAAGGAAAAAAAAAAAAGGGGAGGAAGAACGGAGGGGAGGGAGAACCCCGCCATCAGTGGCTGTATGATGAAATAACCATTTGACTGAAGTCGGAGGAAATGAATAGAGGCTGGGCGCGATGTCGTGTGCAGAGGGAGAGACTGGTGAGGGGGCGTTATTAGATAGAGTTGGCCCGGGGCGAAGAGGAAGAAGTATTAGGGAAGATAAAGAGATTAGGATTATGTTAATGGACAGAGAGCGTGAGCATGGGCCAGCTTCTTACACCGCGCGGGCTCCGGGCTGAACGTCGCACTACAGACACTACAGGGCGCGGAGCAGAATTCTCAAATATTGATAGGATGCAAATCGAGAGGAATGTATTGTGATGGAATGGGCAAGGCTGGTAAGGAGTGGAAGGGAGAGGAGAGAGAGAGAGAGAGAGAGAGAGAGAGAGAGAGAGAGAGAGAGAGAGAGAGAGAGAGAGAGAGAGAGAGAGAGAGAGAGAGAGAGAGAGACAGGCAGATAGACAGACAGACATGCAGACGGACAGACAGACAGACAGACAGACAGACAGACAGAAGAACAGAGACAGACAGACAGCCAGACAGACAGGCACCCGGACAAAGGCATAGACAGAGACAGACAGACAGACGGACAAACAGACGGACAGACAGACAAACAGAGATAGAGACAGAGACTGAAAGACAGAAAGACACAGACAGAATCACACACATACAGAGGCAGATTGAGAGAGAGAAAGCCAGCTAAGTGTTGCATTAGAACGAGAAAGAAGAAGAGGAGAGTTCAGAAAACACGTATGATACAGACATGTAATAGCAAGAGCACGCGGAAGCTGATCCATTTCTGATTGCAAGACTGCGCCTGCGAAATTGTTCTGAGGAAATTGTATTAGATGAGCGAGGCAATGAGGGAATGGGAGAGAGACATTTCTTTTTTATTTAGTCCCGGGGAAACTCGTGGAGGCTACGGCTATAACCCTAGTGGAAGGAGGTTCCGTTCTCTTATTAAAGGAGGGAGGAGAGGGGGTCTTTCCGAAGCCCCTTGCATATAGAAAGCACCTGAGGTTTCATCACATGTAGATTCTCGAGGTTTCTGTACGGAAACCATGGTTTTATCTATGTTCCTTTTCGTAATGTCCTTTTTTATTTCTTCGTCATCATTATTATCTTCCTTTTCTTATCACTATTCTTTTAATTTTTTTTCTTCTTTTTCGTCGTCGTCGTTTTGGACTTTTTGTCTCTTATATGCTTTTCTTCTTGTATTTCGTTTTCTATTTTTCTCTCTTGTTTCCATACGTCTCTCTTTCCCTTCTTCCCCCTTCTCTCTCTCTCTCTCTCTCTCTCTCTCTCTCTCTCTCTCTCTCTCTCTCTCTCTCTCTCTCTCTCTCTCTCTCTCTCTCTCTCTCTCTCTCTCTCTCTCCTCTCCCTCTCTCTTTCTCTCTCTCTCAGTCTCTCTCTCTCTTTTCCTCCCTCTCTCCCTCCTCCCTATCCCCCTCTTCACATACCTCCCTCCATCCTTCTCTCTCCCTCTATATCCCCTAATACAAATATAAAACAAAGGCCTAATAAAGCAAAATGCGCGCTTCGGAAGAGACCCCGCGAGACCAAACAATAGAAACAATCCCCACTTTTCCTCGCTCGGGCTCAGGACAGATATTTCATTAAGAACTCCGCCAAGAATCCTGCAGTCGAGGAGCTTCTATACAGAGACTCCTTCCCCTCCCCTCC
>NC_061823.1:29452291-29457291 GCF_019202785.1 Penaeus chinensis
AACAGGGCGTGCAGGCAGAGGGAGAAATGGAGAGGCAGGGAATGCGCTGCTGCTGCAAGGGGCGGGGCGTGAATAAGGGATCGAGGGAGAGAAAGGGAGGTTGAGAGAGAGAGAGAGAGAGAGAGAGAGAGAGAGAGACAAATGCATACATACATACATACACACATACATAAACTCACACACACACACACAAACACATACCTATACATACACGCGTAAACACACACACACACACATACACACGCACACATAGACACACACACGCACACACATACCTATACATACACGCGTAAACACACACACACACACATATTGCCCTCCCACACACACACATACCCACATAAACACACAATACACCCCCCCACCCCTCCCCTACCCCACCCACCTCCACACACACGTACACACATCCATCCACCGACACCTGAATGACGTCACGGCAAAGGCAGCGTTTACAGACCCCCGACACGAGTGAGCGCTTTCGCCGAATGTCCTTTTGTGGGAGATGGGTCTATCGAGGCGCCTCTTCCCCTGTCTTGCCTCATCCATCCATCGACCAATGACCAGTGACAAACGCGAGAGAGGAAAATAAGTGAGGGGAGAAGAAGAGATACAAGAGTGGATGAGGGCAGGGGAGGAGGGAGGAGAAGAGCGGGAGTGGAGAGGCAGAGGAGGAGGGAGGGGAAGAGAGAGAGAGTGGAGAGGCTGAGGAAGAAGGAGAGTGGCAGGAAAGAGAGAGAGGGGGAGGGAGGGAGTAAGGAGGAAGAGGGGAGAGGGAGATAAGTGAGGGGAGAGGAAGAGATACAAGAGGAGATGAGGGTAAGGGATGAGGGAGGGGGAGGGGAAGAGAAGGCGTAAAGAGGCAAAGGAAGAAGGAGAGTTAATGAAAAGGGAAGAGCGGAGGGGGAGATAAGTGACGGGAGAAGAAGAGACACAGGGGGAGATGAAGACGGAAGATGAAGGGGAAGAAAAAGAGAAAGAGACAAAGGAAGGAGGGTGAAGGAAAAGGGAAGGAGGAAGAGAGCGAGTAGAGAGGAAGAGGGGAAAATGAGTTAAGTGAGAGGAGAACAAAAGACAAAGGAAGGAGAAGAGAGACTGGAAGAGAAGGAATAGCAAAAGATAAAAAAAAGGGAGAGTGAAGTAAAAGAAAGTTAGGATAAAAAGCGAGGAAAAAGAAGAACAAAGAAGATAAATAAGGGAGGAAGGGAAAACGTAAAGGAAGGCAAGGATAAAAAAAAAAAAAAATAGAAGACGGAAGCGCAGGAGATAAAAGAGGCATACACACACATATATACACATATATATGCGTGTGTGTGCGTGTGTGTGTGCGTGTGTGTGTGTGTGTGTGCGTATGTGTGTCGAATAAACTTTTAACTGATTCGTATTGAGGAGAAAAGAGAAAAGAACTTAACTTTATTGATACAAGTAATATTCATTATAATAATAAGATACTAATCGCATGACATGCCTTTATTACTCTATCTGTCCCACAGTAATGACAGTATCACATTAATTTAATTCAATCCTAATCCTTAATAGTAATCATAATCCTTGCCTAGATCTTTTCTTTATATTTTTTTATTGTCTTTCAGAAAACAAAACAAAAAATAAAGGAAAAAAGACAGAGGGAAAGGGTTAGAGGCAGAAGGGACGAAGGAGGAAGAGACAAAGGAAAATTTAAAAGTAGAGGAAATAATTGGTGGGGAAGTCACAGTGGTAGAGAAATACGATATAAAAGGAGATAATAATTATGATATCTTTTTCTATTATTAATATTACTGCGATGAAGACGACACTGGAGACTAATACAACTATTAATACTATTACTACTGCTGCTGCTACTGCTACTACTATTACTGATATTACTACTACCCCTATTACTACTGCTACTATTAATAATAATGATGTTGATAATAACAATAATCGCAATATTGATCATCATCATCATCATCATCATCATCATAATGATAATGATAATGGTAAGATAATAACAATGATAGCATTTATAATAATAATACTAATTGTTAACAATAATAATAATAATAGTTATTATTATTATAATATCAGTATTATATATCATTATAACAACAATAACAATAATAATGATAAGGGTAATAATAATAATGATAATCACCATCATCATCATAATAATGATAATCATGATAATGATAACAATAATATTAATGATAATAAAAATTATAATAATAGTAATATTGATAATTATAATAATGATAAGAAGAATAACAATAATAATAATGAGAATAGCAATGATAACAATAGTATTAATAACAATAATAATAATAATACCAATATATAGCAATAAGAGTAATGATAACGATAACAATAAGAAGAACAATAATAATAATAACGATAATGAAAATTACGATAATATTGATAACGATAATGATGTTAACAGGATTATGATTATGACACTGCCAATAACACTATTACTGATAATGGTAATAAAAAAAAAAGAAAAAAGAAAAAAAGAAAAAAGAGAAAAAAGAAAACTGAGATGAAGAAAAGGAGGAAGAGGAGAAAGGAGAAGGAGAACAAAATACACTCGCCTGACGTCCTCATTAAAAATCACCGAAGTAATCATGTAATGAAATCTGCTGAGGCTCTGCAGACAGCACTCTTCACTGGGCGAGACACACGGCCTGATCCATCATACCCTCATTATACCCTCACACAACGTCCTCATTGTTCTTTCCCCTCATTATACGAGGCACAAACTTCCCTCATGCCATATTTCAATCCGATAGCTCAGGATCCAATTAACGAACATTAAGTAATTCAGGCGTAGCAAGGGGACGAAGGCGAGTCTCCCCTCACTCACCCCTTTTCTTTCCCTCGTAGCGTGTCCATGTGTGAGGGTATCAGACTCAACATCCGCGGCGGGAGGGGAACGGGGGGTGGGGGTGTGGGGGGGGGGCAAAACACCCTTGGGGCATAGCCAGCAAGGGGCAAGGGGGAGAGGGGACGGGAGAAGAGAGGGGAAGAGATATGGGCATAACAGAAAGAGCGAGGAGGAGGGGAGGAGGAGGAGGAGGAGGGGAGGAGGGAGGGGAGGGAGGAAGGGGCTAGGTCATGAGTGGAAGGGAGGAGGAGGGCGGAAGGGGAATAAAACTAAGAAGAAAATATAAAAAGAAGACGAGAGGGGAGACGCGGGGCGCATACGAGGCGAGAGCGAGGGGAGGAAGGGTGAGGGAGGAGGAGATTATCTAAAAATGAAGAGAGAACAAGGAATCGAGGCCCCGCGTCGGCATCGGTAAGACGTAAGGCTAACAACTGAGGATCGAGGAGCGCGATTACTGAGGATTGTTTGTCAAGTGTTTATTAACATTAAAATTATCATTATCACTATTACCATTATTGTCATCATTCGCATCATTATCATCATTATCCTCATTGTCATTATTTTAATCATGTCATTATTACTAACATCATCATGATCATAACAATCATTATCGTCATTATCATTGCAATCATTACTTGTATCATTATCATTAAGAGGTTATTTTTCAGAAAATTGTGTTGTTAAGCAGCTTTTCGGATAAAGATAGCCAATTCGTAGTTTACTTGTGGCGAACACATTTCTCTACGAAAAAAAAGAAAGAAAAAAAATCAGAAAGATTTCTCCAATACGAACTTTTATCGGACTTTTCTCTCTTTCTTTCTTACTTACTTTCTTTCTTACTTACTTTCTTTCTTTCTTTTAATCTTGAAAGAAACACGAAAATGGTCCCTCACAGCTGAACACTCAAATGATCCTCCGTCGAGACTATAGCCACCTAAATTAATTATTTCTTCAATTTGATCGTAACGACCGACAAATGATTGCGCTCCCGGGACGTAAAAATTCAATATTCTTCCCGAAATTTGACGTACGAACGGCTGGCTCCAAGTTGGCTTCTATCACCGAGCCATTCTAGATGCACGATCCAGTTTGTAAATCATTAGACATCAAATATTTACGGAGAATCCACGCGCAGGAAGAGAGGCATAACTCTTTCTTGCCTCCAGCTTTCACCTTACCTAGTTATTTTTTTCTCTCTCTCTCTTTTTTTAGGGGTGGGGGTGGCGGTTTTTTTTTTTCTTTTCTTTTCTTATTTAATTGTGCTTGTTTTTTTTTTCTTTTCCTTTAACTCTTATGATATATCTGTACTATATTTGTTTTATTTTCTATTCTCATTTTATCTCTTATTCTTTTATATTCATTTATTTTTGTCATTCTTGTTCTTAACCTTCTTCTTATCCTTATTCTTATTCTCATTCTTATCTACATCCTTATACTTACCCCCATACTTATTCCTTTTCTCAATCTCCGGAATAATATCCCTCCGCGATTGATAAAATGCTCTCCCCGCCGCCTGTGACACGCCTGAGTGGAGGAGCGGCTCCAGACCCGCCCATTACCACAACGAGTGAGAGGTTGCTTACACACATTAGTTTTAGGGTCGATGCGTATAGGGTCCTCGGGGCGGGCGTGAAGCGAGAGAGAGAGAGAGAGAGAGAGAGAGAGAGAGAGAGAGAGAGAGAGAGAGAGAGAGAGAGAGAGAGAGAGAGAGAGAGAGAGAGAAATGGCGAAGGAGAGAGGGGGTATTTTCACTTATATCTCTGTCTTTTTTCTCTCTCTCCCTCTCCCTCCCTCTCCTTAGTCTCTCTTTCCCTCTCTCTCTCTTCCTCTCTCTCTCTCTCTCTCTCTCTCTCTCTCTCTCTCTCTCTCTCTCTCTCTCTCTCTCTCTCTCTCTCTCTCTCTCTCTCTCTCTCTCTCTCTCTCTACCTCCCGTAGAGATCGGACGGCGAGCGAAGTGAGTACGAATTATCTGGAACTGACATTAATCTGGTTCTTACGTCTGTGTTTACCCAGCGCCTCCGGCCGTCCCGCCGACCAAATCTCATTAGACGCGTTTCATGGCGATCAATATAAAGTAATTTTCAGCAAACGGCTATTATTGATCACACCAGCAAAGGCCTCGTATTACACCGGCGTTCCTTTC
>NC_061823.1:29474791-29477291 GCF_019202785.1 Penaeus chinensis
TCTCTCTCTCTCTTTCTCTCTCTCGGAATATTTTGACGTAGGTGTTTAAAAAGTCTTGTTTCATTATTACGATCGAGTCTCGGATTTCATTGGAGGGATGAGGTTGAAGAGAAATAGCGTCGGGTTAATTCAGTCGTAAATAGCTTCATATCTGTCGTTTGTAATAACAGTTTGTCTCTTCGTGTCTGGGTGAATGCATTACACATATTGTTAAATGTAATGTAGCGAGTTTTTTTTTTTTTTTTTTTTTTTTGGTGTCTTAATGCCGCGTTTAGACAGCGAAATTAAATGTTCAGGAATCAAGAAGCTAGATGTTGCAGCTCAGTGCTTGCTTTCATCGTACATAATCGTAAATTTTCTTGAATGAAAACATGAGCAAGAGTATTAACCTGTTGGGTGGGGGTGGGGTTGGATAGGAGGGGGAGGAGGAAGAGGTGGGGTATGGGAGGGGCAGAGGGAGGGGTGGGGGATGGGGGATGGGAGCGGGAGGAGGAGGGGGAGGGGGTGGGGGGATGCCAAGTGCAGACGTCATGAAATGTGTCGTGACTTACCAGATCAGGCAACTTGATAATCACAAGATGTACACGATGACTTGTGGAAATTGTACGTGGACTTACTACGACTTGTGGCATGTATGGCACCCTGTTTAAGTGTTTCGCTTCTCTCTCTCTCTCTCTCTCTCTCTCTCTCTCTCTCTCTCTCTCTCTCTCTCTCTTTCTCTCTCTCTCTCTATCTATCTATCTATCTATCTATCTCTCTTTCACTCACTTTGTCTCTCACTTTCTCTCCCCCTCTCTTTCACTTATATCTTTGTCTTTCTTCTTATCTTCTATCTTTTTTCCTTTTCCTGAGTCATAAAGCCTTATGACTTGGTAAAATATTCCAGTGTTTCCTGGCAACTCCTGAATATGGCCAAGCTAGGTGAATGAATAAAACCAGCGATTGTGAACCAACGCCTCACTCTCTCTCTCTCTCTCTCTCTCTCTCTCTCTCTCTCTCTCTCTCTCTCTCTCTCTCTCTCTCTCTCTCTCTCTCTCTCTCTCTCTCCCTCTTTCTCTTTCTCTCTTTCTCCTTTCTCCACTCTCTCTCTCTCTCTCTCTCTCTCTCTCTCTCTCTCTCTCTCTCTCTCTCTCTCTCTCTCTCTCTCTCTCTCTCTCTCTCTCTCTTCTCTCTTTCTCCTCTTCTCTCTCTCTCTCTCTCTCTCTCTCTCTCTCTCTCTCTCTCTCTCTCTCTCTCTCTCTCTCTCTCTCTCTCTCTCTCTCTCTCTCTCTCTCTCTCCCTTTCTCTCTCTCTCTCTCTCTCTCTCTCTCTCTCTCTCTCTCTCTCTCTCTCTCTCTCTCTCTCTCTCTCTCTCTCTTTCATTTTTTTAGCAACGGCGGCATCATCATCATTCCATAACAACGGGTACAAATGGCGCCCTTGGACGATGACCTCCGCTGAACGATGAGTCCCGAGTGATGACAAATGAGTGATGACTGAGTGATAAATCCTCTGTTGTGAAGACGAAGTCCTGAGTGATGAGTCCTGAATGATGAATCCACAGCGATGAACACGGGCCGATAGATGCCGAGTGACTGAGCACCGAGTAATGACCAGCGGACAACAACGACCGGCTTTTGAGCACTTCATCTGAGGGATCTCCCCGTGATTACTTAAGCCTGAACCGACACGTGCGAGCGGGCGGGCGGATGGGCGGCCGGGCGGGGGAGGGGCAGCGGAGCATGATAGAGGTAATGATGACGATGACGCGGACGAGGGTCACTTATAACGAGCGTCAGTCAGCTGAGGACGCAGGGAAGTGGACGCCAGGTTGCCAGGTGAGAGGGAGGGGGAGGGGGGGGGTGGAAGGGGTGAGTGGGGGAGAAGAGGCAGAGAGGAAAATGTAAACCGGAGAAAGAGGGAAGAGGAAAGAGAGGGGGGAAAGGAAGGAGAAGAGGAAGGGGAAAGGGGAGAAAGAGAACAAGAAGAAGGAAGAAAGAAAGGGGGAAAGAGTGAAAGAGAAGAGAAAAAAGGAGGAGACGAAGTGAAGGGGGAGATGTAGAATAAAAGAAGGGGGGAAGAAGAGGAGATAGAAGAGGAAGAGAAGGAAGAGGAGGACGGGGTCGGGAGTCGCGTTAAGACACAATCAATAATAGACAGGTTTCACTTACAGGCGAGCAGCAGCGTGACAGGGGAGATTACTCTTGATAGCAGGGATCCAAGAGCATTAACCCACTACGCTCTAGCTACTCGTGCAGAAGAGGAGGGCGGGTGGGGGTAGCGGAGAAGGGGGGCAGTGACAAGAGGGGGGCATCGAGGAGAAGGGGCTGTGATAAAAGAGAGAGAGTGGGCAGTGACAAGAGGAGAGAGAGGGATAGTGACCAGGCAGGAGGGGGGCAGTGACAAGAGGAGAGAGGGGTAGTGACAAGGAGGGAGGGGGCAGTAACAAGAGGAGAGAGGGGGGGAGTGACAAAGCAGGAGGGGGGCAGTGACAAGAGGAGAGAGGGGTTGTGACAAGGCA
>NC_061823.1:29484791-29487291 GCF_019202785.1 Penaeus chinensis
CTCCCCTCCCTCCTTTCGCCCTTTCCCTCCCTCCCTCCCTCCCTTCGCCCTCTCTTCCCTTCTCTCCCTCCCCTCACTCTCCCCTTGTCCTTTCCCTTCCACTCTCCCCTCCCTCCTTTCGCCCTTTCCCTCCCTCCCTCCCTCCCTTCCCACGTCATCCTCTCTTACCCCTCCCTCCCTCCCTCCCTTCGCCCTCTCTTCCCTTCTCTCCCTCGGCGGACGGGATAAAAACGAGCTAAGTCAGCATAGCGCAAGTAGCGTCAGCATGCTATTAAGAGAGGGATGGGGAGGGGAAGGACGGGGGAGAAAGATGGGGGGGAGAAGGGGGAAGTGGAAAATGGGGAGGGGGGGAAGAGGGAGAGAAGGGGGAGGTGGAGAATGGGGAGGGGGGAAGAGGGTGAAATGGGGAGGGGAAAAACGGGGGAGAAAGAGGAGGGGGAGAAGGGGGAGGTGGAGAATGGGGAGAAAGATGAGGGGGAGAAGGAGGAGGTGGAGAATAGAGGGGGGGAAGAGGGGGAGAAGGGGGAGGTGGAGAATGGGGAGGGGGAAAGAGGGGGAAATGGAGAGGAGAAAGTGGAGGGGGGAGAATGGGAGATAAAGGAGAGGAAGGAGAATGGGGAGGGTGAAGGAGGGGAGGATGGGGAGGTGGGGAGTGGTTGAGAAGAAAGAGGAAAGAACGAGAAGGGAAAGATTATGTGTGTGGCTGTGATTTTGTATGTATATGCTTTTGGTCTGTGTATAGTACGTATATCATATCTATCTATCTGTCTGTCTATCTACCCATCTCGTTATCTATCTACCAATATATATTTTATACATATATAGAGAGATAGAAATATAAAAAGATAGATAGAAAGAATAGATACACAGAAAGGTACATAGACAGATACACAAATACACAGACAGACTGGTATATTTTTTTTAAAGAATGCAGAACAAGATAAAATCGATAAATCCGACAAGAAATTAGGTAGAAGAGAACGCGCGAGAGAAGGAGAGGGGAGAGAAGGAGGCTCGGCGAAGGAAGGAAAAACGCGAGTTAATGTACCGGCACGGGGGGGGGGGGGGGGGGAAGGGAGGGGAGAGAGTGGGGGGGGAGGGAGGAAAGGGGGCAGATTTCAGGTGAGTGATGGGACGAGGAGCGAAGGAGGAGGAGGGAGAACGCAATAAAGAGAGGAAGGAGGCGCAAAAGGGGGGAGAAGGTCGGGATATAAAAAGGAAAGATGAGGAAATTATAAGGGGTATTTGTCTTCCGGAAAGAGGAATTGGAGTGATGATGTAAGAGAGAAGGAAGGAAGAGGAAGAAAGAACGAAGATAAAGATGACGAAACAGTTGTAACATCAGGAGAATTGCAGCGATAACAAGGAAGTAAAAAAAAATATATGAATCTGTAACAAAAACTGTTTAAAAAAAAAAAAATAATAAGATTATATTAAAATGATGGAATATGATACGGTCCTCTGATTAGTTTGATTCGAATTTCATCCGAGCAAACGAAAATGGTTATCAGATGACATAAATATTATCATAGAAGGTCAAAATCCACATTTCGAATCTGTATTTATGAGGAATGAATATTCAATTGCCAATTCTGTCAGATTAGCAATTATTGTACGTACCACCATATCTGAAATACTTGAAAAGGGATATTTTACAGATTTGGGGAGAGAAAGAGGGAGGGAGGGAGGGAGGGAGGGAGGGAGGGAGAGAGGGAGAGAAAGAGAGAGGGAGAGAGAGTGAGAGAGAGAGAGAGAGAGAGAGAGAGAGAGAGACAGACAGACAGACAGAGACAGAGAGACAGAGAGACAGAAACTAGAGACTAACAGACAGAAATAAAAACAAACAGAGAACGAGACAGACAGACAAATAGACAAACAGACCCCCCCCCCCCCACCCTACACACACACAGACAAAGACAAAACCCGAGAGAAAGAGAGAGACATTCGACCCAAGAAGACCCGGACGAGCATTAATATTTAACGCGCAGCGAGCGACAGAACGGGCAAAGGCTGGGGCTTTTGTCACATCAAACAGGCTCCGTGATGGATGGACGGCGAGCTCTTAACACGGGGAAGACTCACGTGGGGATCACGGGGAAAACGGAACCGACTTTGTTTTCGGATATCCAGGATTAGTCGGTGCGCTGTGTTTCGTCGGCCGGAAATAGGGTTTAGGATTTTGAATTTGCGAGGCTTGGCAATTATTTTTTTTTTTTATTATTATTATTTTTTTTTTTTGCGATGTCTTTCTTTTTTTTTTTTTCCTGTGTTTTTGTTTCTTTTTTTCTCTCTCTCTCTGTCTCTTTGTCTTTCTCTCACTCTCTCTGTCTCTCTCACTTTCTCTCTCTCTCTCTCTCTCTCTCTCTCTCTCTCTCTCTCTCTCTCTCTCTCTCTCTCTCTCTCTCTCTCTCTCTCTCTCTCACTCTCTCTCTCTCGGTGTGTGTGTGTGTGTGTGTGTGTGTGTGTGTGTGTGTGTCCTCTCCTTCCATCCCTCCCCCTC
>NC_061823.1:29494791-29499791 GCF_019202785.1 Penaeus chinensis
CCACATGCTGTCCTTTTTTTCCTTTATTTTCTCTTCCCCGTCTTCTTTGGCTTTATTTTTTCGATTATCTTTGTCTATCTCTCTTTATTTTTTCAGTCTCCCTATACATTTCTGTCTATCTATCTCCGTCTCACTCATTCACTCAATCTCATTCCACCCTTCTCCCTTCTCTCTCTCTCTCTCTCTCTCTCTCTCTCTCTCTCTCTCGCCCCCCCCCCCCCCCCTCTTTCTCTTTCACTTTCACTCGCTCTCTCAATCTCTCTGCTTCCCTTTCTTCCCCCCCCCCTCTCTCTCTCTCTCTCTCTCTTTCTCTATCTCTCTCTCTCTCTCTCTCTCTCTCTCTCTCTCCTCTCTTCTTCTCTTCTCTCTCTCTTCCCTTCTCTCCCTCTCTCTCTCTATCTTCTCTCTTTTCTCTCTCTTTTCTTCTCTTTCTCTTCTCCTTTCCCTAAAGCGGAAACCAGGAAGGATTAAGCTTGTTATAATAGTTGTATGTCCTCAACCGCAATTCCATCTAGTTTATCAAATCCGCCTCCATTATAATCCAATACTCAAAGCCAACGCATTCGGAAAAGGGAAAATCCAATTGAAGCAAAACAAGCCACTTCTTTTCTCATCCTTTTCTTCTTCTTCTCTTCCCTCTTGCACCTTAATCTTCTCTTTCTTTAATATCAAATGTTTACCGCTGACGTTAATGTTTCCCGTCCGGTATTACCCATCCGTATGCTCTGTAATAACGCTCTTGTTTAATGGACCATCGACGTCGTATTTTAGCCGCTAGAGAGAGAGTGTATTCGACGTTCCGGCCCGGTTATTTACACTGACAAGGCGGAGGTTAAGAGCGTCTGGTGGCAGCGGTGGGAGGGAGTTATCCTCACCGCCGTTTGTCATATGGGATCCGCGATATAGAATGGGGAATTGATGTATTATTATGCGCGAGGAAGATTTCTGTTGGCTTTTCGTCTGTTTGTTTTGATTTTGTTTTGTTTTTGTTTATTTTAATGTTTTCGTTTGTCTTTTTTTTTTTTTTTTTTTTCCTTGGGGTGGGCTGAGGTTATAGGTATGATTTTCTTTTTATGTGTGATACTGAAGATTAAATAGCAGTTTAGAGGTTTACTATCTTTTCTTTCTATCTTATCTTTTGTTTTTTTTTTCTTTCTTTTTTTTTCTTGTTTATGTTTTGGGTAAGTCACGAGAATCTGCGTGTGGTTAATGAATTTTTGTAAGGAGTTATATCTTAAGGGTACTTTATCTTCTCATATCGAAAAGGTACACAATGTTATCTTTTTCTCCTCTCTCCTTGTTTTTTTTTTTTTCTCTCTCTCTCGCTCCTTTTCCTTTTCCCTTCTTGCTCCCTCTCTCTCCCATCCTCTTCCTCCTCTCACTCCCCCATCTTCCCTTCCCTCTCTCTCCCCCTCTCTCCCTCTCTCTCACCCAATTCTCTTTCCCTCTCCCTCTCCTCCTTTTCCCCCCCTTTTTCCAAACCCCACATCTCCCCCTTTCCCTTACTTACCACGCCCCCTACCCCGCGCTCTCGCACGCCGCACGACGCGTGTAAACCCAAATATTTACATTCTCACCGCAGCTCGCTCTCTGTCGCTCACGCGTGCTTGTCACCGGACCTTCCAACATCTGACTTTACCACTGACACCACTACTGTTGTCAGCCCCATTCATTACAAAACCGGCGCAGGCTGATCACAAATATTCATGCTAATGATTAAAGCTCCATCATTTTTCTTTTTCGTGTAAAGGAAAGTATAATGATTCCTGATTATATCGATGACATCACGGTTCCTCCTGTAATAGCCATTATAACTGTACTAACGACCATTATCATCATAATCATCACCGGGCTAATGCCGTTACGTCGTATAGGTGTTCACGTTCCTACAGACTTACATACGCACTTCCCGGGGACGTACACTTTTTTCGACTTTCCTCCGTTTTATTTCCAAAATGAAATTTTCCCCTCGGGAAAATAAAAATGTTTGATATTAGTTCGTATCGCTATCTGTCATATAACCTGTCAGATGAAAGCACCTTGCAAATAAAGTTCTCAGCATTATGAGATCTGGGTTTGATTTCAGAGCGAAACAATTGCTAATGTTATTTTTCGTTTTATTATTTTGCCGCACTCAAATTAAGAGAAAAAATATAGGTATATATATATTCTCTCTCTCTCTCTCTCTCTCTATCTCTCTCTCTCTTTCTCTCTTCTCTCTCTCTCTCTCTTCTCTCTTCTTCCTCTCTCATTTCTTTCTCTCTCTTTTCTCTCTCTCCTTCTTCTCTCTTCTATCTATATCTATTATCTATTTTTATATCTCTTTTTTTTCAATGAGAATAGAAGCGAAAAAAAGCAGCAATTAAGAACAGAAATATTTCAGGTAACCACGATATTATGCAGAGAATATTCGATTAGCGTTATTAGGTTTGTGTGATGGAGAGACGGACGGTTGTGCGGGAGGTGGAAGAGGGAGAGGATGGATAGGAAAAGGGGGGTTTGAGGGGATAGAAGGGGATAGGGACGGAGTGGAGGGGGGGGGAGGGCCGTAGTGGTGGTGGGGATTGGGTGGAAGGGGATGGAAGAGGGGGAGGGGGATAGAAGGTGGGATAGGAGGGGATAGGGACGGAGTGGAAGGGGATGGAGAATAGTGGGATGTAGGGATAGGCTGGAAGGGGGATAGGAAAGGGGGAGGGGTGAGGAGGGCCGGAGTCGGTGTGGTGGCCGTGACTTGACCCCAAGAGTGACAGCGAGAGAGCATGAGGTGAGGTAAGCTTTCTTTGATTACCTAATATCTGCTATTAGGACAAGCACATACAAGGGGGAGTGACAAGCAATTGCATTCTCTTTGCGGTTAAGTGCTGATCTCTCGCCTCAATGGTGTTATCGGCGGGGAAATAAAAAATTATTATGAGGGGGAAATGTCCCGGTTTTTGCTCTATGACGGTTATATTCCATGCCTTCCGTGCGCCTAGCGAAGGTAAATCATATTGGCAGTATTTTCACACCTTTTAAATTTACGATTCAGGGCATCCGTGTGGACTTTGAATATCTTTCTCCTGCTTCTTTTTTTCTCTTTCTCTTCTCTCTCTCTCCTCTCTCTCTTCCTCTTTCTCTCTCTCTCTTTTTTTCTCTCTACTTTTCCCCTTCTTTCTCTCTCTCTCTCTTCTCTCTCTCTCTCTCTATCATTATTCTCCTCCCCTCTCCTTCCCTCCTTCCTCTCGCTCTTCTCTCCTCTTCTCTCTCTTCCTTCTTTCTCTTCTCTCTCTTCCCTTTTCTTTCCTCTCTCTCTCTCTTTTTTCTCTTCTTTCCTTCTCTCTCTTCTCTTCTTCTCTTCTTTCTCTTCTCTTCTCTCTTTTCTATCTTTCCTCTCCCTTCCCCCCCCCCCCTCCTCTCTCTCTCTCTCTCTCTCTCTCTCTCTTCTCTTCTCTCTCTTTTTCTCTTCTACTATCTTCTATCTATCTTTCCCTCCCTTCCCCTCCCCTCCTCTCCTCTCTTCTCTTCTCCTCTTCTCTTCTCCTCTTCTCCTCTCCTTCTCTCTCCTCTCTCTCTTTCCCCTCTCTCTCTCCCTCTCTCTCTCTCCCTCTCTCTCTTTCTTATCAACTATCTTCTCTCCTTCTCCCCTTCTCCCCCTCTACCCCCTTCTCTCTCTCTCTCTCTCTCTCTCTCTCTCTCTCTCTCTCTCTCCCTTCCCCCTCTCCCTCCCTCTCCCTCTCTCTCCCTCTCTCCATCTCCCTCGCTCCCTCCCTCCCTCCCCCTTCCCTCCCTCTCTCCTTCTCTCCATCTCCCTCTCTCTCTCTCTCACCGGAAGCCCCGAGGGTGAAGGATATCTCTCCCATTGTCTCTCGCCGAAACCATCAACGGCGCCCGGCTGTCTTAAGGTCTCTTGGTCTCCTATCTTATTGTAGTTATCGGCAGGAAGCTGAATGTGCTGTGTAGGGTAACTAGCCCCTGGTCACGTGAGGATTTCTATTGAGGCCTTTTTTTCTATAATGGCTTCCTGTGTTGAGACCTGTTTGATTTTCTTTTTCTTTTCTTTTCTTTCCTTTTGTTTTGTTTTGTTTCTTTTCTCAAGTTGAAAATCGTTCTAGGTGAGTTGTGAAATTAATTGTAAATGATGAATGAATTATTATTAGATTTTACAAAACGGAACTGCTGGTTATTACTGTTAACTATTTTCAGGTTTTATTGAATGTCATTGAAATAAGAGATATGCTTACTTTAGTTAATGCGGATTATAGTCCAGGATCATTTATACGTTTTTTGAACAGAAAATACAACTAGTTACAAAATATGTTTGTGTACAATGTCTTTGGAAATATTGACATTGTTACAGTCACGAAGGTTAGGTCGCTCAAAGTGACTAATTTTGTCATTAACAATTATTTTTTTCATAACATAATTATTATTATTCCTGTGACTATTAACATTATCGTAACTATTATGATACTGATGATACTACCAATCATTTTCATTATAAACATCATATTTACATTGCTGTCATGATCGTCGTTATAATAACATTGGTATCATCATCAACATAATCATCATTCTGTCACATATTACCATTATCGTTATCAAGATAAGATTTAGTAATGAACAGTCACAGGAACAGCACCAGCATGAGTAACCGCAGCAGTGGCTTCATTCGCCGTTACCACCGTAAACTATTGATAGCCTTGGAGTAATAGTAACGGCAGTGGAAGTAATGGTCGTCATGGTCAGTAGCAGTAGAGAATAGTGGAGTTATTGCATCGGGAAATAGCATAGTAGTAGTAGTAACAGTGGTGGTAGAAGTGGTAGTAACAATAGTAGTAGTTGCAGTAGTAGTAGCGGAAGTAGTAGTAGTAGTAGTAAAAGTAGTAATAGTAGTAGTAGCAGTAGCGGTAGTTGTAGTAGTAATAATAGTAGCGGTAGTTGTAGTAATGGTGGTAGTAGCAGTAGCGGTAGTTGTAGTAGTAATGATAGTAGCGGCAGTTGTAGGGATGGTGGTAGTAGCA
>NC_061823.1:29509791-29512291 GCF_019202785.1 Penaeus chinensis
AGTCATATGTAATTTTTTAGGTCATTATACCTACGTTGTTATTATTATCATTTTTGTCATTCCCACTATCATTATTATTGTTGTTGTTGTTGTTGTTATCATTGTTATTAGGATTATTATTATTATGGTTATATTATTTATGATTATATCTATTGTGATTATTATGATTATCGTTATTGTCATTATTATTGTTATTATTATTATCATCATTATGATTATTATTCATATCATCATATCATCATCATTATTATTATTATTATTATTATCATCATCATTATCATTATTATTATTATCATTATCCTCATCATCATCATATCATTATTATTATTATCATTATTTTCTTCATTATCATGATCATCATCCTAATCATTAAGATCATAATTATCCCCATCACCATTATTATTATCATTACCATCATCATTATTATTAGTTATCATCACTTTTTTCACATCCATTCCCATCATTGTTTATCTCAACATACATCTGCACCGTCATGACTCCCATTATCGTACCGCCCCCCCCTCTCCCCTCACCCCCCCCCCACATCTCCCCCAAAGAAACTGCATTTCATACCCCCCCCCCCCCCCCGTCCTCACCACAGATGGCCCAGCCTGATCTCTCTCTCTCTCTCTCTCTCTCTCTCTCTCTCTCTCTCTCTCTCTCTCTCTCTCTCTCTCTCTCTCTCTCTCTCTCTCTCTTACTTCGATATGAATGGCCTGAAACTAAATCCACAAAAAACACAATGTATTTTCATTGGCAGCCGTCAGAACATAGCAAAAATACCCACAGATACAGTTATTGATTTCCAAGGTTGCTTCATCAAACCCAACACAACAGTAAACAACCTAGGGGTACACGTAGATAGATACATGACATTCGAGACACACATTGATCACATCTACAGAAAAGTAATGGGCACACTGATATACTTGAATCATATAAAAAATAAAATACCCACAGAAACAAGAATTGCTGTTATACAAACACTAGCACTTAGTATCCTTAACTACTGTCTTAACATCTGGGGCTCCACAAACAAAACACAAATACAAAGGACACAGAAACTACAGAACTTCGCGGCAAGAGTAGCACTGGGAAATTTAAATAAATATGACCACATCACACCACATATAAACAAACTAAAATGGCTAAAAGTACAACAGAAACAAAAATATGACACGTGTATTCTGATCCATAAAATAATACAAGGAAATTACCCAAATTGGCTATTACCTATACAAACAACAGGTAACATAACAGGTGTCCTTACAAGGCAAAATAACTCCTTATATATCAAAAGATCGAATACAGAAACCGGGGCAAGAAATATGCAAATCCGAGGACTGGTGATCTGGAACCAACTACCAGAAAATATTAGAAATATCTCCAACCAAAAAACATTTAAAACAAAAATGAAAGAACATCTACTGAAATATCAATGACATCAGGCGTGTGAATATCTAGCCAAGTACGAAATTTCAGTTATCTGGGATATTAATGTTCTATCTAATCTTGTTAAACAAGCACTGTACAATATCTATGTATATAACATCCTATTTCATAATGTAAACAACATATCTATAAATGTAATACCCATTGTAATTAGTGGAATAAAGTGTTTGAATCTTGAATCTTGAATCTCTCTCTCTCTCTAGCACATCCTTCTGTATATCCACCTGCATCCGATTTTTAAAAAAAATTATTATCTATACTCATTATATCCATCCGTCTAGCCGTGTCATGTCCAGTTCTCAAGATTAGTTATCAATAATCATTATTCCATATCCATGCGTATATATCCACTTCTCAACCGAATCCCTAAATTCATTATCTGTCATCATTATTCACCATTCACCCGTGTACACGCTTCTTATCCAGTCCCCAAAATTAATTATATGAATTCACTATCCTTATATATCCTTATACCTAATTATATCCGATTCCTCAAACAAATTATTCATACTCATTATTTTCTTTGATCTCTGCTTTTATTTTAGGATTTATTTTTTATCTTTACACCCGACTGAAGCGAAATAAATAGTTATGTATTCATGATTATTACTAAAATGTAAGTTTCTTTATAACAAGATTGTTATGAAGGACTTCCCTTTTAAATATTTAGTCTGTTCAATTAGGACATAACATTTGAACAAAATAGTTTAATATAGATCTGAAACTCGCGTAGAATTTAAAATTACATAATCGAAATCGTAATTGAGATACAACCCAATTTAATAATAAATTCATGATGTTAAAAGGTTATGGGCTTTATAACACGGGTTTTACAATCAGCCAAGAGATTATCTGTTGTGCTACTATTGTGGCAACAGATAGATCCTTTATTATTGCTGTTACTATTGGGCTGTAACTATAATTAATATTAAGATATATTTTTTTTTTTGTTATCATTATTTTTATCACAATCATCATTAATACCCAGCATAATGATCATTATTGTAGTTATTGTTGAGGTATTTTTTTTATGTATTATTAGAATGAA
>NC_061823.1:29522291-29529791 GCF_019202785.1 Penaeus chinensis
AAATACAAGTTTTCGTGTCTTGTCGTCTTGGAAATCTTGCCTAAGGAGGGCCGGGAGACGAAAGGACGTCTTTACGTACATATTGGGCAAATTGGGGGAAAAAAGGTAAAAAAGATGAGAAAATGAGGGACGGGGGAGGAGGGGGCAAGGGAAGAAAGCTTGGGTTGTTGTATATGTTCTTGCAGTGTTGTTTGTTCACTTCGCTCCCCGTCGCCACTTTAAATATGAGTTTTGTGTTTTGCTAATAAAGCCCATTTGCATACACCCAATAAAAGTCCATATGACTAATATACAAAACGGGACAAACACATTAATCACCTGTCTTTTGATAAGGAATCGACCCGGACGCTTGGCAAGGGAATATAACCAGTAATATAAGTGTATATATGGTTGTAAATGGAATGCGCCTTTTTTCTCATAAAGGTCGACCTATACCCAACGGCCAAGGAACTGGTGGACGAAACCTGCCTGTAAGATCAACCGCCTCGGCATAAGAGACCCCCAGCCCTCATGATAGTGCATGACTACTCACTTTCTTCATCATTAGCATACATGCCTCGAGTTCGTATGTGTGTGACTGCAGCCCGTCGCGGCGTTTGTTTACTCTCGTTTTAGAGTGAACGTATTTTTCTTTTTCTGTTGTTTTTTTTCGGAACTATGCTGAGTGTCTTTCTTTACTTATTTTTTCTTTCTGATTCTTCTTCATTTCCTTCTGCTTCGAAGTCTACTGTTGATACAGCATTTCTCATATGTAGCTCTCATGTTTTGCTTCTATTTTTTTTACTTCTTCCTCATCCTCCTATCCTTGTTTTATACGTTTTATCTCTTACTCCTTAAAATACAATATTTATTCTCGACATCATTCCAAACAGATTTAACAAGGGAAACATCAACATACTGTTCAATTAGAGATACAGTCCAACTCGTAAATAACAATAGTGTAAAAAAAGAAAGCGTGCACAAAGCTCCATACATCATTCTTGCTGTAGAGTGTGGCAGTCAATGTCCCACGTGGCAATTACTGACGTTATAGCCTTGGCTCCCCGCCCTCCCCGCCCTCCTCCTCTCCCCCTCTGTGCCCTCCTTCCTTCCCGCCTAGCTCTCCCGTTCCCTCCTTAACTCTCTGTTCCCTCCGCCACTCTCTTTCCCTCCTTGCTCCCACCTCCCATGCCCTCCTTTCAGCCACGTCCTCCTTCCCTCCCCCGCTTCCTCGTTCCCTCTTCGTCCTCCTTGCCTCTCCGTGCCCTTCTTCTTACCTCGTCCTCCTCCCTCCCCGTCAGGAGCCCACACCCCGAACACCAGCAGAAGCCCCCCCCCCCCCCCCACACTTCCCCCTACTCCACAAGGGGCCGCGCCTGTCGCCGTTGGGACACCCTGACGGCTCCCTCGTGGCTCACCCGGACGGACGCTGGTGCAACGTTTTTCAAAGGTTCCCGCTGATGCAATGGGGAGAAGGAGATCTTGCAACTGCCGCCTTCGATTCAGAAATGCGTGGTTGGGGAAAAAATGTTCAATTGAAACAGGAAATGGATATATATTTATACACACACGCCGGTCCCTCGCCTCCCCCCTCCCACCCCTCCCGCCACTCCTACTACAGCAAGTCCTCTTTGTGTGAAATCGAACCTGTTAACCAACGATCATTTTATGGTTGATAATGTGGCTGTTGGATTACAATCGGGTTTCTGAAATTGTTGGGTGGGACTGGGGAAGGAGGGAGGGGGGGAGGAGGAGAGGTGGGGGAGGGGGAGAGAAGAGGGAAAAGGGAAATGTCTGACACTTCAATGTTTTAGCATCGCTTTGAATTTTGAACGCAGGCCTTGTGGGGGTTGTAGGGGTTCGGGGAGCGTGGGTTGGGGAGAGGGGGAGGGGGAAGGTTGGAGGGGCGGAGGTACTTCTCCCACAGCCTTCCCTCTGTACGTTGGACGTCATCCGGTTTCACAGTAATGTCAGGAAATTATATGTGGTGGCGGCGATGCCTCGTGGGAGACTCGCGTCGAGGGGGAGAGGGGAGGGGGACAGGAGGAATGAGGGAATAAGAGGGGGGTAAGGACAGGAGGGAATGAGGAACAGGCGGAGGGACGGGGGAGAAGGAAGGGAAGGAGGGAAAGAGGGGCAAGAGAGGCGGGAAATAGGGGGAATAGGGAAAAGAAGAAGGGAGGGAAGAGCAGGAGGAATGAGAGGAGGGGAGGAGAAAAGGAAAGGAGGAACGAGGGGAAAGGAGGAAGGAGGGTTAGATAGACAGAGAAGAGAGACCAGAAGAATAAGCGGAGGGAAGGAGGGAAAGACGGATAGGAAGAACGAGAAAATGGAAGCATGGAAAGAGGGATCGAGGGTTATAAGGCACTGACAGAAGGAGGGAGGGGGGGGGGACTTAAGGAATGGGGGCAAGGGAAAGAGGAAAGGATGGAGGAGCAGGAGGAGCTAATAAGGACAGCTGGGAGGGGAAGGGAAGAAGGAATGAATGTAATAACTTGTAGCCGAGACTCCCATCGCGCAGAGGCGGTCGAGACCTTGACTAATGACGTGTAATTTCACATGTCTCTAATAGAAGCACCACCGCACTTAGTGCTTGATTCCTTAAAAGATAAATCATTTTATCCGGTCCACTGCTACATATTTTAACAAAGCATTCAGCACAATAGCACTAATTATAACAAAATATAACAGGCATTTACCAAAATCCGTGAAGATTGGAATATCCTTTACCATCCTTACTTAAGATACCATAATTACGTTTCGACTCTCGTAATGCCACTCTCGTCTCTTGCGACCTCCTGCACAGAATTAATGATACAGGATTACTTGCTTCCTTAACAATTATTCTAATACAATAACACCAAAGATAACATAGCGCTATTTAACAATAAAAAAGAGACGAAGATCCATTGCTATTCTCACCCTGAAATACAATCATTACATTACGCTCTTACATAAGTCTTGATTCTTAAACGATGGCCAATTCCATCCACTCTACTACTACGCATTTTAAGAATTAGTAATACAACACTAATACTAAAAACAAAGACGCACGATTAACTAAATTCGCTGATAAATGAAGTTCCTTACCATTTTCCTGCATTTCTACTCTCCTGTTTCTTGCAACCTCTTGCGCGAAATGAATAGTGCAGATTCCCTTACAGACTTGGAAGAGTTAATTTGACGTATACAAGTTACCCGGCGTCAGAAGGCTCATGGTGACACACACAGCTTTCACGCTCTTGATGGGGATATATTGAACATACTCTCGTTTTCATCACGGAATATGTGTGTGTGTGTGTGGGAGGGGGGGGGGGGGTAGACTAGATAAAGCGCTCTTATGAAAAGCTTGATTATTTTGAGTAGACAGTAAGGCTGGATTCAAATAGCTGTTGGATTTTGTCTAAAGGTTTGGGTAGATTTAGCATGGACGATTGTGTTTGAGGTGATTTTTATGTGTTGATTTATTAATATTTCGCACATACTATGAGGTAGAAAGAGAGAGATAGAGTGTGGAGAGAGAGAGAGAGAGAGAGAGAGAGAGAGAGAGAGAGAGAGAGAGAGAGAGAGAGAGAGAGAGAGAGAGAGAGAGAGAAGAGAGAATAAGGGAGAGAGAGAGAGAGAGAGAGAGAGAAAGAGAGAATAAGGGAGAGAGAGAGAGAAGAGTGGGGGATGGGGGGGGGGGCACGTGCGGCCGTCCGTGTAAGTACATCCATAATGATATCGCGTGAGTCGAAAACGAAAGAAACTCGTTTTGTCTTCAAATTCCAAATCACCTACGCCTGGCAGATAGCAACACACCCCACTCACTGTACTCCCTGTGGAGACGTCTCTAAAACATCTCATTTTCCAGTCTCAAATACCAAGCTGTCTCTAAGATCTCAAGAGAGTGCTGTCGTCTTATCATCAACCAATCCATCCGGCGATGCACCAGGACTGCCTCACGGAACAAGTTACGCGGTGGGGTCGATGGTACAGGGGCAAGGTCGATGGTACAGGGGCAAGGCCGATGGTACAGGGGAGAGAGGGATGGTACAGGGAAGAAGCTGATGGTACAAGGGGGGGGGGGCGGGCGATGATACAGGGAGGAGGCCGACAGCACAGGGGGGCGATGTCACTGTAAGGGGAGGAGGCCGATGGTACAAGGGAGCCGATGGTACAAGGGAGCCGATGGTACAGGGGGGAGGCTGATGGTACAAGGGGACCGATGGTATAAGGGAGCCGATGGTACAAGGGAGCCGATGGTACAGGGGGGAGGCTGATGGTACAAGGGGACCGATGGTATAAGGGAGCCGATGGTACAGGCCGACTGTAGGCTATTAAAGGCTAAAGGGGCTGCCGGTCTGAGCAGTCCGGCGGGATAGGGCTACCGAAGAGGAACTCGGAGGTCACGCGCGGGTCAGGGAATCCTTGGATGGGTCTGTACAGGAGGATGAATGAGGAGGGTGGGGGGGGAGGGGTTAAGATGGAGGATGAGGGGGGTCAGAATGGAGTATCGAGGATCAGGGAAGTATGGAGGATGGAAGATAAGATACCGGGAGACTCGACGATGACTGAATGGGGAATGGATAGAGGATGGGGGGCCGAGTAGGTTGGAGGATGGATGACGGAGGAGGCGGGGAAGGGGGGAGGGGGAGGGCAGCACGGCGTCGTAAATCAAAGGAGGGAAGAGCAGACCCCCACATCACCGATGGAATTAGCCCGGAAAAGGTTGCTAGGTTGCAGGACGGGACGCGATGTTGTTGAGGCTGTGCCGTGCGATCGAGATGATGTTGCAAGGGTTGTTGAACAGACCGCGGTCGTGTAATAGATTTACGGGATTGGGATTTCTATAATTGCGTGGCGTGTAGGGGATGTTTTTTTTTATTCGTTCGGTGATGTATGTGGCGTGTTCAGCATTACTGGATTTGTGCTGTTGGCCGTTTGAGGATATGTGAGAATATTACATAAACTAATGATACTTTAAAATTACAGCTATGAGAAGTATCATTTATACTTTATTTCTTCTCTGAAATTATTCGTAAGAATGTTAACCTGTGCTACGACATGTTTCCTATCCCACCACAGGTATTGAAAATCAAACAGCCCTGGATACAACAGTCACCCATACCTTTGTTATCTCCACATCCCCGAGACGCACTGTAGGAACGACAACCCCACGCCCGCGAAGCGTTCTCCACCGCGGGCGCCGCTGCTGGGAGGAAACATTAGCCAAGAGAACCAACACTCACCGCACCGGAGCATGTGTACCTAGTGTGCGTGGGGGGTTGGTGGGGGAAGGAGAAAGGCTCTGACGGGTGGGCCAGCCAGGTAAGGGAATTTGTCAGCGAGCGGGCGGCGGGCGTGAGAACAGCGCAACTTTACCGAGGCATGGATTCTCACCGGCCGCCCCTCGCACTGGCCCCCGTGTGAACTCCCCGTGTTTATTGGGCCTGTGACTCTCCTGAGGCTGAGAACAGGCTGTAAAACACGAGCCGAGGCCGTGCGTGGAAGGGAGTGGTTCAGTATTGTTTGTGGTTTGTTAAAAGGGTTTATGTTGATGGTTGCGTAAAGCTATGCATTGCCGATGGCATTTCATTGGCTCAACTCCTGTAAGTGTATGCTTCTCTGTGGTACGAAGCTATGTATGTGTATTCATTCATCTTTCTGTGTATCTGTCTATCCATTAATTTATCTCTCTGTTTCTTTCTCTGTCTCTCTTTCTCTCTCTCTCTCTCTCTCTCTCTCTCTCTCTCTCTCTCTCTCTCTCTCTCTCTCTCTCTCTCTCTCTCTCTCTCTCTCTCTCTCTCTTCTCTCTCTCTCTCTCTCTCTCTCTCTCTCTCTCTCTCTCTCTCTCTCTCTCTCTCTCTCTCTCTCTCTCTCTCTCTCTCTCTCTCTCTCTCTCTCTCTCTCTCTCTCTCTCTCTCTCTCTCTCTCTCCCTCTCTCTCTCTCTCTCTCTCTCTCTCTCTCTCTCTCTCTCTCTCTCCTCTCTCTCTCTCTCTCTCTCTCTCTCTCTCTCTCTCTCTAATATATATCTATATATATATATATATATATATATATATATATGTATATGTATATATATGTGTGTGTGTGTGTGTGTGTGTGTGAGTGTTTATCTATATATATGTATATATATATATATATATATATATATATATATATACATGTATATATACATACATATATATATACTTATATATATATATATATATATATATATATATATATATATACATGTATATATACATACATATATATATATATATACTTATATATATATATATATATATATATATATATATATATATATTTATGTAGTGTGCGTGTGCATGTATGTATGTATGTATGTGTGTGTGGATGCATGAGTGTATGTGTGTGTTTGTGTGAATGTATATGCATATGTATATGTGTATGTCTCTCTATCTGAGTCTATATATGTATATGAGGATATGCTTATGTATCCGTGGATGATTATATTCCTTAACAATAAAAATGAATAACATTACCCAACTATACCTAATATATATATATATATATATATATATATATATATATGTATGTATATATATATATGTATTCATTTATATACATATATATGTATACAAGTATATATAGATATATGTATATACATACACATCATTATTTTTACAGAAGTTGCCGCGTGAAAAGTGGGAAAAAATAATTTAAGATCAGGTGAAATCAACATGAAATTGTTTGTTTAGAAAGAAAATGTCTAATTCCACCTTAGAACCATCCATCACTCCTCGGGATTTAATCAAAATAGGCCTAAATGTCTGGACCGGCCACGCACTAAGGAGGGTCATGCGTCAATCCGTGACATCTACGTGATTGTAATGAAGTTCGTGGAGGAGTGGGCGGAGGAAGACAGGGAGGATGTAAAAAAAAAAAAAAAAAAAAAAATGAAGTTTAATTATAGATTCGAAAGAAGAAAATAAAAGCGAATGAGTGTGAGACCTAATTCAAAGCCGTCAATTCAAGAGAAAAATAGGGCGGCCCAAAACATGTTTTGATAAAAGGCACCAGAAAGGGATGCATAAAGATAGGTTAATTAAGGTGGTAGAGAGAAGTGTTTCTGTTAATGACACTTCCGTTTCTATCATATGCGCTGTCTGCATGTGTGTGCCTGTCGGGGAAGGTTCTAAGATTTCTCTATAATGCATTATTGCATTTTTCTATATTTACAGTGTCACACGCATATGTGTGTATACGTTAACATTCTCTCTCTCTCTCTCTCTCTCTCTCTCTCGCTCTCTCTCTCTCTCTCTCTCTCTCTCTCTCTCTCTCTCTCTCTCTCTCTCTCTCTCTCTCTCTCTCTCTCTCTCTCTCTCTCTCTCTCTCTCTCTCTCTCTCTCTCTCTCTCTCCCTCTCTCTCTGGCTCGCTCGCTCCTGCCAAATGCGATTGCCAAATCACAAAACACGTTTTACAAACTTGCTATACTCACGATAAACAGCAAGGTATGTCCCAACCCGACGACAAAAACTTAATGTCTTATTAACACTGATCCATGGGAACTAAA
>NC_061823.1:29564791-29567291 GCF_019202785.1 Penaeus chinensis
CCCACTCCTCCCTCTTCCCTTCTCCCACTCCACTCCTACTCCTCCCCTCTCCCCTCCTCCCACTCCACTCCTACTCCTCCCCCCTCCCCTCCTCCCACTCCACTCCCACTCCTCCCCCCTCCCACTCCTCCCCCACTCCCCCCCTCCCCACACCATCTCTCTCCCGCCGGAAGCGCACGTGTTCGCTTGCACAGCTTCCGTGTGTTCGGAGTTTTCACCACGCCAGCCTGCAGGACGGGAGCAGCATGATGAAAGCTGCAAATTGCCACTGGGCGGGGTGAGGTTCTAGAGGGGGGGTTGGGGTGGGGGAGGGGAGGAGGAGGGCAAGGGTTGGGGAAGGGTGTGGGGGAGGGGAAGGGGGAGGGTTGTGAATGAGGTTGTGGGGGGAGAGGAGGAAGGGAGGGTGTGGGGATGTTGCTTGGGTGGGGAGGGTGTGAAAGAGGGGGTGTGGGGGGGAGGAGAGAGGGGGTAGACGGAGCAGATGCTTGTCAAAATAGTTGTAACTCTTTTTTTTATGAATATGCTATTTAGTATGTATGTTTTTTGTTGTTGTTGTTATTTGTTGGAATTTTAATTGTAGTTCTTTGGGATTTTTTTTTTTTTTTTTTTTTTTTTTTTTTCATCGGATATATATGCAGTCATCTTTTTCACCTCCTCATATATATCATGAATCTTTCTTCAGAGAGGATTTAACATGAAACTATCATCAGTGATATTTAACTATTGTAACAAACACCTAAAGAAGATTAATTCAGTTTTAATACTCTTGGGTTAGTCACTCCATCCGAAGTTTCAGGGGAAAAGTAAAAGCAATATTAACTGATGCTTTAAAAACAAAGGTGATTAATTTCAGAACTTCAAATTTTAACCTTTCTGCTTTCGCCATTAGGAAAGAATATTAATGAAAATGTTGCGTTTTTTTTGTATTATCATTATCATTATTAATGTTCTTATCTTGCAACATTTCATTTGGAAAATACCGTTTCCGTCTGTCTATCTTGTTCATCACATGTCCTATATCACTTAGGAATAATAACGTTTTTACCATCTGCTATACAACTAATTATGACTTCATTATGATGCTTTGAACACCATAAATGGCATTATGGTTTACGCAAACGCAAGCCACAGTCGGCGCACGATATGAAGATATCTTACAGAATCAGTTACACTACAAATAAATGTCATGTTATCAGACCTCGTCCACATAAACAGCTCGAGAGGTGACAGCTGCTGCGCCGGTAGAGGAAGCGCCTCTCCTTTCCTCCCTTCCATCCTCTGCTGCTCTATCCACCCCTCCCCCTCCCTCATCTATCCATCCATCCCCCAGCCCAAGCCATACGTTGTTATCTATATTGCTATCTATTTCCTCCTCGTCGTCTTTACCGTACATTATTCCTTCCCCACCCCCATCTGTCACCCCCTTCTCCTCTCCAACCGTCCACTTCTCCATAACCACACCTATCAGCCTTTTCCTCTACCTGCATTCTTCCACCCATCCGCAATTCCCATTCATCCATTATTCCTATCCTCCCCCATTCCTATCCAGCCCCCATTCACAAGAGAGAGGATCCTCCCGCGAGACAACCTCACCCCCCCCCCCTCTGCTCCCACCCCCTCGCCCCGTCATGCCAGCGCCCTGATCGTGTGTGAGTATTTGGCATTCATGACGCAACCTTGGTAGAGCGTCGTCGAAATCCCTGCGCGACGTCCCGACGTGGTTTAATCCCTGAGGCTCATTATACGACCACCAGCTGCAGCATGCTAACCACACTATACCCTCCCCCCCCCCCCTCACTCATACACCCATCACTTAAACCCCACCCCTACCCATACCACCGCCTCTCCAATCCTTAACGCCCACCTCCCCGCCTCCCCCACCTGGCCTTATCCACGTGTACGCCCGCTCGCTCACTCAGCTCCCATTGAGAAGTGAATGTGGCACGTCTCCTTGAGCTTGAGATGAGTTGTGGCACTCCTAGCTCATTGAAATGTTGGTGCAAGACAATTACTCCTATTTAGGGCATTGACTATGGCACGCCCAGCCCATGTAGTAAGGCGTGTGGTGCACCCGGATTAACCATCAGTACGACACTTCCGTTCAATGCACCTGTATTAGGGATGAACGGTTACACTTACTATTATGGGAGGTAACTTATTATAGGCACTGCTAGCCATTGACGCTAAGACTTCAATAAGCAGCTAATGAGAGACGCATTCACCCAGCGAAAAGTAGGGCACTCCTGCTACCTAATACAACCCCGAGGGTCAAAGACGTTCATTCGATTATAAGAGAGTTTAGAAAACCTTCTTACTCGCGCAACCTATTTAAAGCTATTAGCACGGACACACGGGTCGCGACTTCCTTCCTTAAATCTAAAGCATGCACAATGACAACAATCAGTCATCTTCCGACAATCGCAAGCTGCAACATTTATAGCAACATCTGGCACCGAAGATCCTAGTTTACAAACGGGTTGTCGGAATTCGATTTGTTAGT
>NC_061823.1:29569791-29574791 GCF_019202785.1 Penaeus chinensis
AGATAAATGAATGGTATATTCCAGGAGGACGAAGGGGAGTGATGACGTGTTGGTGATGACGTGAGCGCAAGACGATAGACGATGAGGAACCAGGTCGATGTCGAAGCGGCAACGAAGGTCCTGTCGACATATTCATTTTACTGAGTGAAACGAATGTACGATTTTTTATTATTATTGTTATTTCTAATTTCATTTCTTTGTTTTCATATTTTCTTTCGTTTTTTTTTCTTCAAATTTGTTCAGGTTGGTAGATTTTTTTCCGTATTGTTATACATTAACTTAAGGCTTTCCTGTACAATACGTGATAACTCAAGACTCTTAAACTAACGCCACGTCCTGATGAATGTATTTAGAATGTGCATCATGTACCATTAAATTTATGTTTCGTGTATGTCGTCTCATACTTTATACAACCATTTAGTTTGCTACAAGGCTTGGTTCAGGCATTGCTCCTCTCAAAGCTCAATAAGAAGTTGTAGAGGAGTATATCCGGAAACGCCGCCCAGAGGAGGATCTTACGGATAAAGCATCTCTATCGGCCTCTTAGATGCGCTTGCTCAGACTCACCTGCCTTTCTCCGTCTTCTCGTCTGGTCCCGTTAACAGCTGTAAGGTAAGGGTGCTATTGTATTATACGGAAGGGAAGGAAGGAGAACTGAAAGGAAGGAACACAGACATGTGGAATTAAAAAAGGAAGAAAATATAGAGAGTATAAGAAAAAGGAAAGAAATACAAAAGATAAAATTATTTATCCAAATTCGTTTTTTTTTTCTCTCTCTCTTTCTTCTTCATAAAAATGACAAATATTTTCTATCACCTAACTGCAGTCTTTGTTGTCAGGAATCGCAAAGAATCCCAAAGTTTCTCTCTACTAAGAAGATACAGCTCGTGCAGGCAGCTGGGTACGTGGGAAGCGTTCGTGCATACAGCTGTGAATTTAGGCAAGTAGCATATTCAAAATTATTAGATTACAGTGAATACTCAGGGCGTTCTATTGCAACTAGAGACAGGAGTGACGGGGAACCAGCTGCAGGCAGTCATTCTCCAGGCGTCCATCTCCAGCAGGAAGAGGAGAGGCGCCACCAACTAAAGTGTCGTCTCTTCAATAACCCGAGGAGCTCAAGAAGGGCGAGAAGTTCATCAAGAAGTTTGAGATGCAATGTCTTGTCTCCAACACCTGTCTGACGAAGGTAGTATTTTAAGTAGTTAACATATTAAACCTTTATATCTAAACTTTTAAACTGTTTAACACATCATCATCGTCAAACCTCAAGCCGTGCCAAGAAAAGCTTACCTATGCTGTCTCATCCCAAAGGCGTAGCAGATGAATGGTCCAACTTCTCCACACAAGGCTTGGAAGGGAAGTTCCTTGGATAAATGGAGGGATATCAGCCCACGTCGAAAGGGATCCCTGTC
Source organism: Penaeus chinensis (assembly GCF_019202785.1). Lineage (NCBI taxonomy): Eukaryota > Metazoa > Arthropoda > Malacostraca > Decapoda > Penaeidae > Penaeus > Penaeus chinensis. The sequence goes on from NC_061823.1 coordinate 29,571,207, forward strand.
GAGTATCACCTCATATGCGCGAAGGATTTGTAATCAGCCACGAGATGGAGACGGGAGAGAAATCCTTATGGCTGATAAATAGTAATATGATATGCGAAAAATACGAGTGGTTATTCTTAAAGTTTTTGGATTTCTTTTTTTTCTCGAAAAATGAAATGTATTAGCAAGTAAACAGGAGCGTAACTAAGGTGTGAGTTCCGTTTAACAAATCCATCTCCCCTTAAAAAGAAAAAAGAAAAGAAAAAGAGAAGGAAAGTGACGTCCTTGCGCATCGGCCAACAAAGAAGTCCTAACTTTTTCGCGCAAAAACATACAAGTATTCCTGCTCGATAACTGATGCCATTTTCCTATTTGTCCGCCCTTGCCCGCCTCGTCCCACGATTACCCCAAATATCAATAATTGAAGATTTGCTTTCCACTCGATACCCGCGGCATTCGTGATTCACGAGCAATATTGCAGCGCAACTTTAGGTTTTGAAAGATATTTTTTTTTAGACAAGCGAATTTTTTAGACAAGTTTAAACTTTAGCACTCTTTTCTTCACATCACGTGTTATTAGATGGTGGAGTTTAACCAAGTAGCGTACATCCCCATCGATCCTTAGTCACGACACAACAGTATATATAGCTGTGACAACATCAATAATTTCAAGTGAGCGTTTGTGTGCGCCAGGCGGCACCCATCACCCAGAGGTAAACAGTACACGAAATCTATAGATCGATGAATTCCAAGAGTTTTTTTTTTTCTTTTTTTTTTTCTTATTTATGATACAGTTGTCGTAAATTGAAAACCAAGAAGTTCTCTACAAGTACAATGAAATACTTGGGGGAATTTCGGTCAGACAACGAATGAAAATGTTGGGATAAAACTTTGACACTACTCTCAAAGTCAAAATGTTAGTTACGCCCTGTGTATATGCAAATGGACCAGCGCCCGTGTTGTTTCTTTTTTTTTGTGTGTGTGTCTGTATGCGTGCGTGCGTGCATGCCCTCATTTGTGTGTGTGTCGGTATGTGTGCGTGCGTGCATGCGCGCGTTTGGATATGTGAGTGCGTGTGTGTGTGTGTGTGTGTGTGTGTGTGTGTGCGAGTGTGTGTGAGTGTGAGTGTGAGTGTGAGTGTGAGTGTGTGTGTGTGTGTGTGTGTGTGTGTGTGTGGGTGCGTGCGTGCATGCGTGCGTGTGTATGCGTGAGCGTGCGTTTATGTATGTACATATATGCATGTGTGTGTATATATGTACTTACGCACACACACTCCTATGAAAGTAGAAAAAAGGAAAGAGAAAGAGAGAACAAGACAAGTGACAAGAAAATGAGTCGACCGAGACGGCGAGGGAAAGGGGAGACTCACTTAAAACTGTGACACGACGCATAATGGCATAAAGACAGACCTTGAGGAGCGAAGTGCAATGAATGACAGGTGAGGCACAGTCGATGACGTCTAGGGAGGTAATTATAATAAGGAGCATAACATGAATAATGCAAGACGCAGAAGGGATGGATAATAGCTAATGACAGAGAAGATAACGAGGCGGAAAGATGCAAATGGTTGCAATGTCGCTCGGGAATTACAGGACGAGAGGAAGGAGATAGGCGAAGGACACACACTTGGCTCCTAAAGATACACGAAAAAGATAAACTAAGGATAAAAATACACGATAGGAATCTCGCGACGAAAATAAAAACGGAAGTAACTTGCAACTTCTCAAGGGGAAAGGGGGTTACGAGGTTGCTGTACACCTGTTTCCTCTTTCTTACTGATTCTTCTCTTTCTCTTTCTCCTCTTCTCTGTTTTCGGGATTTTTTTGAGGTTATCTTTTTGTTTATTTTCTGTTTGACCTTTTTCCCCTTTTCTTGTTTACTCTCCTCCTCCTCCTCCTCCTCCTTTTCTTCTTCTTCTTCTTCTTCTTCTTCTTCTTCTTCTTGTTCTCCCTCTCCCCCCTCCTCCACCACCACCTTTTACTCAAGAACATGACGCAGTCGTGAGAACAAGAGATATTACGTTGATGAAGAACACACACACACGCGTACACACAAACACTCTCCTCTTCCTCTTCCTCCTCTTTCTCCTCCTTCTTCTCTTCTTCCTCTTCCACCTCCTTCTCCTCTCCTGTTTCTTCTCTTCCTCCTCTTCCTCCTCCCCTCCTCCTCTCCTGTTTCTCCTCCTCCTCCTCCTTCTCCTCTCTTGTTTTTTCTCTTCCTCCTTCTCCTCTTCCTCCTCCTCCTCCTCCTCCTCCTCCTCCTTCTCCTTCTTCTCTTCCTCTTCTTCTTCTTCCTCCTCCTCCTCCACTCCTGTTTTTCCTCTTCCTCCTCCTCTTCTTTTGTTGCTTCTCTTCCTCCTCCTCCTCCTCTTCCTCCTCCTCCTCCCCCTCTCCTCCTCCTCCTCCTCCTCCTCCTCCTCCTTAGCAGCCGTTACAGAATTCCAGCTCTTGAAAGTACCTGCAACATACCGTTTTATATTTTGCAGAAGAGATGTTATCAACCCTCTTCTATCCTTCTTCCATCTCCTTTCCATCTTTCTTCGATCCTTCTTATACCCCTCCTCCATCCCTTTTTCCATCCCAGTTCCATCCCTCTTCCATCCTTCGTCGATCCCTCTTTCATACCTCTTTCATCCGTTTTCCTTCCTTTTCATCCGTTCACTGACCTATCCTTCCTTCTTTTTGTTTCTGTTCTCCCTTTCTTTCCCTCTTCCCCCCTCCCTCTCCATCCCACCATCGTCCACTCCTCTTCCATCCTTCTTCCATCCCTTTCACCCGTTCCTCTCCCCCCCCCCCTTCCATCCCTATTCCACCATCCTACCTCCATCCCCCATCCATCCCCCCTCCCCCTCCTCCTCTTTCCATCCCCCTCTTCCTCTATCCAACCATCCTTCATTTATCCCTTATCCCTTCATTTATTCCCCCTTCACCACCCCCTCCACCACCCCCTCCACCACCCCCTCCCCCATCCTCCATCAACCCCCCTCTCTCCATCTACCCCCCCCACACACACACACCTAATTAGAGAAGATGAAATAGAATAAACATGAGAATAAAAAGTGGAATACGTTTGGTCTTAATTATGCAAATCAACCACAATTGTTGGCATTAATGATGTGGATATTGTCTGCAATGATGATAATGTTGATGACTATGATGATGTAGAATCTCTGACACTGAATATTGATAGTCATCGTGATCATAATCATTCAAAGAGAGTAATAGATAATGAAAGAAATTGTTTTAATGACAGTAATGGTGATTAAGTGATGAGGTTGATGATGATAGCAATAATGATGATAAAACAACAACAATAACAACAATGATAACAATGAGAATAATAATAACAACAATAATAATAACAACAAAAACAATAATAATAATAATAATAATAATAATAATAATAATAATAATAATAATAATAATAGTAATAATAATAATGATAATGATGATAATAATAATAATAATAACAATAATGATATTATAATAATACCAATAATAATAACAATAATGATAATACTAATGATGATAAATAACATTCATGATAATAAACACAACAACAATAATAACAACAATAACAAAAGTAATAATGATTATTAATAAAGAA
>NC_061823.1:29592291-29599791 GCF_019202785.1 Penaeus chinensis
ACAGCTAAATTGGTAGACAGATCGAGAGATACGCATGCACGTTAGACTCTCCCGAGCTTCTAGCTAACACATTCCATTAGTCTAGTTAATTAATTTCCTGGAGAAGTATAAGCATGTCCTCGGGTAAGTGACTCGAGACGGCTGGAGAGGGAGACGAAGGGGAAGTATCTGAAATGTGAGCCGAGAAAGAGGCCAAGCTAAAGGTACGATATATCAGAGGCTCCCCCCCCCCCTCTCTCGCTCTTCTTGCTCCTCCTACCCCCTACCCCCTTCCTCCTTCCTCCTTCCTCCTCCTCTCCTCCACCCTCTTCTCCTCCTCCCCCTCCTCCTTCCTCCCTCTCCTCCTCCTCCTCCTCCTCCTCCTCCTCCTCCCTCTTCTCCTCTTTTCTCGTTCCCTCCCTTCTCCTGATTTACTCGCAGTCCCTTCCTCTCGTTCATTTTCCTCGTTTGATTTACTCTCCCCTTCTCTCTCCTTTTCTTTGCCTTTTCTCGTCTGCCTCACTCTCTTTGTCCTCTTTCCCTGTTTTCTAATTTTATATCTTTATAATTCCTTCCCTCCTCATTCCCCCTCCTCTTCCCTTCCCCATCCCCTCCCCTCCTCCCTACCCACTTCTTCTCCCTCCTTTCCTCTTACCCCCCGCCCCCATTTCCCTCCCACCACTCCCATCCCACCCCACCCCCCTCCACCCCACCCCCACCACCCCACCCCGAGTCCCGTGTGAACCCCTCTCCTTGCAACATCTCTAAAGGATAACTTATTCACTCGCTCCGTCTCCTCTTTCCCGTAAGGCGGTGTTCGGGAGGGCGAATATGAAACGGGCGCGGCGCTGATAATCTAGGCTGTGTCTCAACCTCCGCGATCCGGTATCCGGCCTTCGGGTAAAGGTTTATTCTGTGTGTGGCTCGGTGGGAGGGGGGATGGGGGGGGAAGGGATGGTAGGGTAGGGGTTGGGGAGGGGAGAGGAGGGGAGGGGAGGGGTTTGGTGAAGAAGGTTGGGGGGAAGGGGGGAGGGAAGAGGTTGGGGGATGGTAGGGGAGGGGTTGGAGGGAGGGAAGGGAAGGGGAAAGAAGGGGAGGGGAGGGGAAGGGAGGGGTTGGGTAAGAAGGGGGAGAGGGGCAGGGGGAGAAGTAGAGGGGAGGGGAAGGGTTGGAGGGAAGGTGGAGGAGGTGGGGAGGGGAGGGAGAAGTTGCGCAGAGTTACTTTCGTTGCTTGTTCAATAATGCATGTGCACATATAAGCGTACACACGTTGCATGGATATATAGATTCTTACTTCCTCACTTATTTATCGACAAACATATACATGGGATTATTTTCAATGTGTAAGTCTCTCTCCTTTTTACTACCCACTGATGAGGTAACAAAATTGTGTTTATTTTTTAAATTAAATATGCACTTCAACAGACTACCGGTTTATCAAAATGCTCCTAATTTTTCCCTGGTCTAAATCTAAATAGATTATCATGACACAACGAAAAAAAAAATTGTAAAAACGACCTCCCACGATTAAATACAGCACACGTAACATTTCCTAAACAAAAGAATCGCCATGTCCCAGCTTCATCCTCCATGACAATGTCATCTTTAAAATACGCATTTATAACAGGACACAATACGCCCTAACTCCAGCAGATGTGAAACTGATAGAGTAGTGGATCCGGTTTGTTTACAGCGAGGACAGGCCAGGGTTAACGGCCATGATGCGGGCACTCTGCTGTTACGCTCAGGCTTAATTCCTACATCAACACAAAACAGCGTACCAATACATGGATTTAGGTGTACCCCGTAGCATTCCCAGGTATAAAAAACGGTGAATTCGTACCGTATGTACCGTGGAGTAGCGAGGCATGATATATATCGTGCCAGAAGAGGCGTAGTATGAACAAATTCAAAGATAATGCGTACCATAGGAGTAGTAGCGTTAACCTCCTCCCACATGAATATTCCGGGTACCATACAACATGTACCTGAGGTAGAGTGAGGTTGGCTATGTAGGTTGAGCCAGGTGTGATCCGGTTGTAAATGTCAGACTTGATGTGAGGCTGGCGACGGAGGAACACCTGTGGCCTACCTGGTATATTGCTCGGTGGCTCGAAGGGTCCTACAGAGCCTGGATGAAAAATGGATGGCTTTCCTACTTATTTTGATTGTGGTGTCGATTTTAGGGTTATCTTTTTTTTCTTCTCTATTTGAGGTTTTATTTTTAATATTTTTTTGAGGTTCTATTTTCACGATTTGTTTTATTAGTTTATATTATTTTCATTTGTTTGTTTGTTGTTTTGTTTCTTTTTATTGTTGGTCTTATTTCAGGTCAGTTTGATTTATATTCATTTTTTGTTTTTATTTCAACTGATTTTGGTTGTTATTCATCTTTATACATATATATATATATTTTTTTTATTTCTTCTCTTGTTTGGTTTTATATTATATTATTATTTCAACCGATTGTCTGTTCGTTTTCTATTCCTATTTCTACATATTTTTTTTTTTTTTATCTGATATCTACTTATTTCTGTCCGTTTTCTACTCACACATTTGTCTGTTTTTTACCCATTTTTAAATCAGATTTCGACCTAATTTCAATATACGCTACATATATATCCTGAAGATATTTCACGATGTCTTACAATTAGATAGTCGATAATGATCTTTTATTTAAATTAGAAGAATCAAAAGAACAAAAAAAAATATATATATTTAGAAAGAATTTTTTTTTTAACCAAGCGAGATAACAATAAGATCAAAATAAATGTAAAAAATACATGAAGTTTGCTGAAGTTATTAATAGTACTGTCTAGAAAAAAATACAGTGTTGGTGATAACAAAGATAATGATAGATATAGGAATTACTATCATTACTAATATCGGTATCATTATATTACATCTTCATTTGTAGCAGTCGTGATAGTAGTGGTGGTAGTAGTAGTATCAGTAGTAGTAGTAATAGTAGTAGTAATAGTAGTAGTAGTAGTAGGAGGAGGAGGAGGAGGAGGAGGAAGGAGGAGGAGTAGTAGTAGCAATAGTAATAGTAGTAGTAGTAGTAGTAGTAGTAGTAGTAGTTGTAGAAGTAGTAGTAGTAGTAGTAGTTGTTGTTGTTGTTGTTGTTTTAGTAGCAATAGTAATAGTGGTAGTAGTAGTAGTAATAGTAGTAGTAGTAGTGGTAGTAGTAGTAGCAATAGTAATAGTAATAGTAGTAGTAATAGTAGTAGTAGTAGTGGTAGTAGTAGTAGCAATAGTAATAGTAATAGTAGTAGTAGTAGTAGTAGTAGTAGTAGTAGTAGTGGTAGTAGTAGTAGCAATAATAATAGTAGTAGTAGCAGTAGTAATGGTAGAAGTAGTAGTAATAGTAGTGGTAGGTCTGACATTGATAGTATTAATAATAATAGTATGATAGTAGGATAGTAGTGGTAGCAATAATAGTAAGGATGTAGTAGCAAAGCTAAACATAGAAGTATCTCAACTAAATACAAATATCAGTGATCACCAATTCGAACACACAATAACACTCACCACTACAAAGAACGATAATAACAATCATGTCTCACCACAATCACGGTTAAAAATATGGTATTAGTTTTGCCATTAATATTAACCGCAAACAACTCACTCCATTTTTGACCGTGGGAAAGTGGGAAAGAAAAGCGAAGCAAGAAAAATGAAGTTGCTTAGAAAAGAATAATGAGATTATAATTATGCATTATGCAAATTGGCAAGTCGATTGAAAACACTCGACTTGGGGAGAGGGTGAGTAAGAGTGAGGATGAGGCTGAGGGTTAGGGAAGAGGAAAGGGAGGAGAAGGAGAAGGGGTTGGGGTGTGGAAGAAGGAAGGGGAATGGGGAAGGGAGGGGAATGTAGAAGGAGTAAGAGGAATGGGGAAGGGGATTGGGGTGTGGAAGAAGAAAGGGGAATGGGGAAGGGAGGGGAATGTGGAAGGAGGAAGAGGAATGGGGAAGGGGATTGGGGTGTGGAAGAAGAAAGGGGAATGGGGAAGGGAAGGGGAATGTGGAAGAATGAAGAAGAATGGGGAAAGGAAAGGGAATGTGGAAGGAGGAAGAGGAATGGGGAAGAGATGGAGATATGGAAGAAGGAAGAGGAGTAGGGAAGATGAGGCGAATGTAGAAAAAGATTGGGGATTGGGAAGAGATAAGGATGGGGATGGGGAAGGAGGTGAAGGGTAAGGGAAGGGAATTGGGAAGAGGATGGGGATGTGGAAGAAAGAACAAAATTGGGGAAGGAGAGGAGAATGTGGAAAAAAGGAAGAGGAGCAGGGAAGGGCAGGGGAATGTGGAAAAATGGTTAGGGATTGGGAAGTGATAAGGATGAGGGAGAGTAAAGGCAAGAGGAATGGGGAAGGGGAAATGATGGAGGCAGGAGTTTTGAGTGATGGGAATACGAGATTTGAGGGTAAGGGAAATGGGGAGGGAGATGGGGAGGGAGTGAAAGGGTTGAGAATAGGGGGATGGGGATAAGAAGTAGGGAAAGGATAGGAGGTTTGAGGGCGGGAGAAGCTTAGAATAGGGTAAGATGAAGGGAGATAAAGATGGGTAAGGTAAGGGGGGAGAAGTTGAAGGAAGAAATAAATAGACATAAGAAACTAAAAGCCATAACATGATACGATTATAGTGATTTTCTTCTTCTCCTTCTTCTTCTTCTTCTTCATCATCTTCCTCATCATCTTCTTCTTCTTTTTCTTCTTCTTCATCTTCTTCTTCTTATTATTATTATTATTCTTATTCGTATTCTTGGGACGTGATTTAGAAGAATATAAGAGACTGATTAATAAACGGAAAGATAGACAAATTAATATTTTGACATAAAGAGTGACTACCTCAAAAAAAAAAAAAAAAGACTAGTTGGAATATATGTCGCTTTGTCATTCTAATAATCTCTCTAAATCTATCTAATTCCATCTGTCTGTCCGCTTGTCCATTACCTGTCTGTCTCTACGTTTGATTACAGTTTCAGCATCTCTATAAATCTCTCAGCATCTTATGTGTTATTCTGCTAACTAACATCTGCCTTTCTATCTCTCTTTATTTCTATTCTTATAACCTGCGTATCCATCTATCTCTCAACTTATCTACCTATCCGTAAATCTATCGATCTATATCTGTTTCTGAACGTCTATTTCTCTGTATTTGTCTCTCGATCTACCTGCCTACCCAAAGGTCAACATACCTTCCTACTATGGATGAATCGTCGCGTTATATAACCTTGGTACCTTTTCATCTATTCACATGTCTATCTATCTTGGTCTTTTGTCATAAAACCTTTCTTATTGGTTTAAGTTTATATAAAAGGGGTTCCTTTTGTACTCCATATTAAACAGTAAGAGTTAAAGGCCGATATGAAAGGGTCAACTAGAGGCAAGAGAAGACAAGGTAGAAAGATAATTGCATATAAACGAGAAAATTGGAAGAGATAGCGAAAGAATATGAAGAGGGAGGATAAGAGAGGAAGAGAAGTTGAAAAGAGGCGGAAAAGGAGTGGAAGATATATGAGTGTTAGCTATGAGAAAGAGGGAGGTGAAAGGATAGAGAAAAAGGAGGAAGGGGAGAGATGGAAAGAAATACGAGAAGGGGAGAACAAGGGCAAGCAACGAAAGGATAAACAGAGAAGACGAATGAATGGCAGAAGTGGAAAAGTTGACGAAATAATAAGAAAAAAAACGGAGAGGGAAGAGAAGAAAAAAAAAATGTAATAGATATAACCATTACAAAGAAAAAGAAAAATAAACAGATACAAACCAAAATAATCCAGAAAATTACGAGAAAATAATATCAAAGAACCTGACAACATAAAAAGGGAAGACACAAAAAGACGAGAAGAAAGCAGGGAGAAGCCGAACGAGAGGACGAGCATGAGAACACAAGTCATCAAAAAGCAATGAAGGGAAAACGCTAGGAGAATATGACCTATAACAGCGAGGGTGGTGGGCAGGCTGCCAGGCATGTGGCGAATGACAAATGAAACCTCTGCGACGGTGTAATCCAGCACAGGAATTCTCCAGTTTTCATCCTCGTCTTCCAAAGAAGGAGATATATATATGTCTGAGCACAAAAGGAAGGAAAGAGAGGGTGGAAGGAATGGGGAAGAGGGAGAGAGGGAGGGGGAGAGATAGAGAGAGAGGGGGGAGGGAGAGAGAGTGAAGGGAGGGACAGAGGGAGAGAGAGTGAAGGGAGGGAAAGAGAGAGAGAGCGAGAGAGAGAGAGAGACAGAGGGAGAGAGAGACAGACAGAAACAGACAGACAGGCAGACAGACAAACAGACAAACAGGCAGCGACAGATACAGTGACACACTTACTGACTGACAGACAGACTTACAGACAGACAAACAGACAGACAAACAGACTGACAGACAGGCAGGCAGGTAGACAGACAGACAGAAACAGGGGCAGACAAACATACCAAAGACATACCAAGAAGACAAGAGCAAAGCACACAGAGAACTTATCAGAGAAGGCCATCGAGGGAGAGAGCGAGAGAAGCGAATATAAAAGGCTGGAAGATAAAAAAAGAATGTCGGTAGAGCCAAGGAATAAGATAATAAAAGGCCGCGGGAAGGAGTGTCAATAAATCCAATCTCTGAACCCATTCCCTAAGGAGCTGTGAGACTTCGCCCAACGACTTTGTTATAGTTTCCAACCGCACTATAAACCTAAGGCCCGATATATAGGACTTCATTACGTAATAGCACTCTGGTTATTCAAGGCATCTCGTCATAAAGGGGGGGGGGGGGATAGAATAGATGTCTAGAAAGAATGTTATGAGTGCGAACGCTCGATGTTGTATCTCCGCGATTCCGTTAATATTAGTGTTGTTTAGAGTCTGTGCTTCGGACGCAAGCTGTAACTCCCGGACAAGGCAATAAACGCGGTGACAGTCACGGCAACATGGAGGGACCGCCGGGGTAGAGGGAGAGGGAGGGGAAAGAGAGAGGGGAGGGAAGGAGCGTGGGGGGAAGGGGGGAAAGGGAAGGGGCCGCCGAGATAGGGAAGGAGGTGGGGGAGGGAAGCTGGTGGATGGGAAATGGGAGAGGAGAGGGGGGGGCGGTAGTGGTGCTGTTGCCTCGGGCACTGCGAATGGCAGACACGACCTTGTATTTATAGTGGGTCATGGAACTGGATATGCTATAAAGAAATGGATAAACTAATCAAAATATAAATAACTTAACAATTTAGTAAGCAAAATCAAACAGGCATAAACACAAATATATCAAAAATGCTTAAAAAAAAACTACATATATCACTAACCACGGACTCGCAAAGCAATAACAATGGACTTCATAAATTACACGTTAACATCGCACGAAATACACCCGATAAAGAAAAAGAAGAAAACACAGGAAAATAAAAGCCAGAAAAGGGGGCACCCGATAGGCATGAAAGGAAGGGAGGTGACCTGAGGGACATACTCAGGTACCTGGTATTTGAGACAAGGGAAGTTGACAACCACGCAAAGTTACTTCTCTCGTCCAGCATACCGACGTGATCCTCTCG
>NC_061823.1:29609791-29619791 GCF_019202785.1 Penaeus chinensis
CACTCCGACATAACGCGCATTCACTGTCTAGGGAGTTATTTCTGACACCGATTCCGGGCCGGTGAATCTTTGCCTCGCTGCTGTAATTAAGGAGATGAATGGAGCTCTACCTAGCTCTCCCCTCACTCCCCTTCACGCTCTCTCACCCCCTTCTTTCTTCCCCTCGCGCGCTCCCCTCTCGCCCCGGCTCCTTCATCTAGCAGAATTGTATGAAACCTCGTTATTCCGAATACGGCCGCTGTGTACTGAGACTGCCTCTGCATGAAATTGCAGGTTGTTTGCCAGCCAGCTTTTGGGAGCGTAAAAAAGGTGGAGGGAGAGAGAGAAAGAGAAGAAGAAGTGGGGAAGAGAGAGAGAGAGAGAGAGAGATAGAGAGAGAGAGAGAGAGAGAGAGAGAGAGAGAGAGAGAGAGAGAGAGAGAGAGAGAGAGAGAGAGAGAGAGAGAGAGACAGAGAGAGAGAGAGAGAGAGAAAGGAGGGTGACAAAAATATAGAATGGGAAAGACGTGCATAAAAAGAGCGATGGAAGCAAAGAAAGACAGACAAAAACCGAGGAAGGGAAGAGATAGAGAGAGAGAGGCTGTAGCGTTCACGTTGCTATCCTCTTATGCACGCATTAGGAAACAAAATCAATTCCATTCCTCTTCCTCCCCCCCCCCCCCCCCCCAAGAAAAAGAGGAAAAAACATGAATGGAATCTAGCACCTTCTTCACCCTCTTCATCTCTTCCCGAGCGCAAAATTCCGCATTAAATTTGACGTCACTTTACTGAGGGAGGACCCGGTCTCCTGACAGCGCGAGAACCATGAAAAGAGTGTCTCCAGCCTCGCACAGAACAACGTGGTGATGGCTCAGCGTACCTTCTCGTCACCCTCAACACGAGTCTCAACTTCTCTTTCTCTGGCAAAGACATTATCCTTCGTAAAAGTCTTTTTTTCCCCTTCCTGAGAGGGTGGGAAGGATGGGGGGGTAGGTAGGTGGGCTGACAAGGAGTACTCACACCATATATGTACTATTCCTGGTTTATTAGTTGGTTTAATATCAAAGGGGATGTCGAGATTACTCCTGAGCGAGAGTTCTGTTGGTGTTTGTTTTCTTAGGCTTCTGTCTAACCGGAGATGAGAGAGGAGGATAATAAAGATGGGAAGGCTTTGATGTGGTCATGAAAACAACAAAAAAAAAGTACTCTTAACCTCTCTTCTCCCACGCCATATTATCTGAGGATATACATGAAAATCCTCCTTGTAAATACCAACAAACACAAACACCATAATCACATCAACCAAACCAAATGTTGACGTTGCACTCCGAAGACAAAGGCTCGGAACGGAGAGGGTCATATCACGCACACATTTTTTTCCAACGATGCATCGCGTAATTCTCTCGCCTTCTCACATTTACATCTCGCTTGCCGCTTTTAGCTCCACTTCACCTCTGTTCTAATAAATAACCAAGACGTATGGAGGAGCTAAATATATATATATATATATCGTTCAGTGCAAACCCCATTACTTTCCCTCGTCCCTTAAAGCTCAGGCCATGTGCTCCCCTGTGTCTCTGTGTCCCTAAGAGCCCCTTGAGGCACGGGCAAGAGGAACCTGGTGTCAACATTGGGTCCCCGGGCTCGCAGAGATAATAGCGGTGGCGGACGCGTCTGTCTGAATGCGGTTTGGTTTTCTCTCATACCCAAGGACAAGGAGGACGGAGGAGGAAGAGAGAGAGAGAGAGAGAGAGAGAGAGAGAGAGAGAGAGAGAGAGAGAGAGAGAGAGAGAGAGAGTTCAGATTCACATTAAAACGCAAAATACCGTATTCCATTTGTTACAATGGTTATTAATTTCACAAAAAATAGCTTTACAGTACATATGCAATATAAGATACACATAAAATCAATGGAAGTTCATTTAAATAGTGCTTCATCTATCGAAATCTGCAGCGCCTTTCCTTCTCTCTCTCTCTCTCTCTCTCTCTCTCTCTCTCTCTCTCTCTCTCTCTCTCTCTCTCTCTCTCTCTCTCTCCTCTCTCTCTCTCTCTCTCTCTCTCTCTCTCTCTCTCGCTCTCTATCTCTCTCTCTCTCTCTCTCTCTCTCTCTTTCTCTCTTTCTCTCTTTCTCTCTCCCTTCCTCCCTTCCTCCCCCTTTCTCTCTCATTCTCGGACATGAAACCAGAATGAAGTAAAAGACTTTATAAAGGTCATAAAAGCATAAACACAGAGAAAAGTTGGAAATAGAGCAAGATATGATAACAGACGGACTCAGAGTCTGGGTGACTGGACCCCAAAAGATAGTAAACGCAGCAGGTGAAAGCCAGATAGGAGGCGGAGAGATGAGAATGAAAAAAGGTGAGGCAACATGTGAAAGAGATTAGCACAGTGCCGAGAATCACAGAGAAAGTAGGGGGGGGGGGGGATTATTCAACAATGGATTTGTCGCTGATAGGGATGATACGGAGAATATGTCTGTGTGTATACATATAAATATATATATATATATATATATATATATATATATATATATATATATATATGTATGTATGCATGTATGTGTGTGTGTGTATATATACAAATTTGTATATATATATATATATATATATATATATATATACATTTATATATATTTATTGATATATGTGCACATATATTATATATGTGTATATATATATATATATATATATATATATATATATATATATATATATATATATATGTATATATACATACATACACACACACACACACACACACACACACACACACATATATATATATATATATATATATATATATATATATATATATATATGTATGTATATATGTAAGTTGTGTATATGTGTGTGTGTGTTTTTAGTGTGAGCGTACACCATATACATCTTGCAGGATCAGAGGAAAACCAATTTTCTCCTTTGCACCTTCCTTCCCACACTCAAAAGGGACAAGACACATTTCTATGACTCTGCTCTTCCCTTCACCGACATATACACACACGCCCTCTTTTGACCCCAACCCCTCGCCCCATCCTATGCCCCTTTACCACCAACCCCCTCCACTACCCTCCACCTCCCCCCCCCCCCCCGGCCTCCACTCTTCCTTCTGTCCTTGACGTCTGTTGAGGAAGGGCCGCGGAGACGAGACCAGACCCGGCCCTGCTTCTAAGACCTCCCATAAAGGTCCTAGAAAGATCCGAGAGCCCAAGACGAGACCGCCCCACGCCCGCGGTCTGGCTCAGTCTCCTCTTCTCATTTTTTATGGCCGAGGCAAAGTACGGTACGTGTCGCGATGGTCCGTCCGTTGTGGGATGGATAGGTTGTGATTAGGAAAAGGAGAGAGAGGGAGTGAGAGAGAGAGGGTGGGAGAGAGGAGGGAGGAAGGGAGAGAGGAAGGGAAGGAGGGAGGGTGAAAGGGGGGTGGAGAAATAGAGAGAGGGAAGGTCAGAAATAGAGGGGGTGAGAGTTAGAGGGAGGGAGGGAGGGAAGAAAGCGGGAAGGATGATGAGAAAAAGAGAGAAGGTAGGAAAGAAATGAAGAGATAGATGGCGGGAGGAAGGAAGGGAGGGAGAGAGAAAGAGGGTTTGTGGGAATGGAAGGAGTGAGAGATGGAGGGAGGGAGGGAGAAGGAGGGAGGAAGGGAGGGAGATAGAAAAAGGGAAGGTGGGAAAAAGAGGAGGTGAGAGATAGAGGAAAGAAGGAAAATAGAATGAAGAAACGTAGGAAAGAGAGGAGTGAGATATTAAAGAGAGGGAGGAAGGAAGAAGGTAGGAAGTAATTAAGAAGGAAGGTGGGAAAGAGAGTGAATCGGAGATAGAGGAAGGAACAGGGAAAGAAGAGAGAAGAGAGAAAGGGAGCGAGAGGCAGATGAAAAGAGGAAAAGAAAAATAGGCCATGAGAGAGAAAGAGGGAAGATAAGAAAGAAAGGAAAGAAAGGAGAGGTTTGCAGGGATGGAGAGAGGGAGATGCAGATAGAAGGGAAAATAGCAGAGAGAAAGGAAAATATACAGAAAGAGGGAGAGGAAAAAGAGAGAGAGGGTAAAAGAGAGAGTAATAGTATGCAATAAAGAATTAAATAGACGAATAAATAAATAATGATATGAACAAATAAGTAGAATGAGAGAGAAAGAACTAAAGAAAGAGAGAAAGAAAGGAAGAAAGGAAGAAAAGAAAAGAAAAGAAAGAAAGAAGAAAGAACGAAATTAAGAAATAAAGAAAGAAAGCAAGAAAGCATAACAGAAAAAAAAATGAAAGAAAAAAAAACACAAAGAAGAAAAATTCAACATAAAAAAGAAAGAAAGAAAGAAACAAGAAACCAAAAAAAGAAAAAGAAAAAAAAACGGAAAGAAAGACAGAAAAAAAAGAAAAGAAAGCAAAGAAAGAAAGAAAAAAGAAGAAAACACTATATCCCATCTTGTTTAATACGCACAAAAACCTGGCATATTACCCTTGTCCTTTGTGTGCTGCACTCAGCCATTTCGGATAAAGAGACAACGGACAAAGAGAGTAAACATCCCATAAAAAGTGGTCCGCATTTAGATAAACAAAGGACAAGATATTACAGCACACGAGATGAGGTCTTTTGGAAATGTCAGCGGCGTTCAGCGAGGACGTCAAAGGCGGCGGGGGGGCTCTGGCCTCGCTCCGCCTTCTTCGCCTTCTTCTTCGCCTTCTTCTTCGCCTTCTTCTTCTTCGCCTTCTTCTTCTTCGCCTTCTTCTTCGCCTTCTTCTTCGCCTTCTTCTTCTTCGCCTTCTTCTTCGCCTTCTTCTTCTTCGCCTTCTTCTTCGCCTTCTTCTTCTTTATTTTTTTCTTCTTTTTCTTTTTCTTCTTCTTTTCTTTTTCTTTTTCTTCTTCGCCTTCTTCTTCTTCTTCTTTTTCTTCTTCTTCTTCTTTATTCTTCTTCTTTTTCTTGCTCTTCTTCTTTTTTCTTCTTCTTTTCTTATCTTTTTTTCTACTTTTTCTTCGTCTTCTTTTTTTTTCCTTTTCTTCTTCTTTTTCTTCTTTCTCTATCTTCTCGCTTTTATTTTGCTTCTTCTTTTCTTTTTCTTCTTCTTTTATTTTCTTCTTATTTTCTTCATCTACTACTTATATTCCTCTTCTTCTTATTTTTTCTTTTCTCCTTTCTTTTTCTTCCTTTTTCTTTTCTTATTATTTTTCCTAATTCATCTTCTTTTTCTTCTCTCTCTTCATTTTGTCTTTTTTCTTTTTTCTTCTTCTTCTTCATCTTTTATTTCCTAATCTTCTTCTTTCTTCCTATCCTTCTTCTTTTACTTCTTCTCCTCCTCCTTCTTCTTCTCCTCCTTCTTCTTCTTCTTCTTCTTCTTCTCCTTCTTCTTCTTCTTCTTCTTCTCCTCCTCCTTCTTCTTCTTCTTCTCCTCCTTCTTCTTCTTCTCCTCCTCCTTCTTCTTCTTCTCCTCCTCCTTCTTCTTCTTCTCCTCCTCCTTCTTCTTCTTCTCCTCCTCCTTCTTCTTCTTCTCCTCCTCCTTCTTCTTCTTCTTCTCCTTCTTCTTCTCCTCCTCCTCCTTCTTCTTCTTCTCCTCCTTCTTCTTCTTCTTCTCCTTCTTCTTCTCCTCCTTCTTCTTCTTCTTCTTCTCCTCCTTCTTCTTCTTCTCCTCCTCCTTCTTCTTCTTCTTCTCCTCCTCCTTCTTCTTCTTCTCCTTCTTCTTCTCCTCCTTCCTTCTTTCTTCTTCTCCTCCTCTTCTTCTTCTCCTCCTTCTTCTTCACTTCTTCCTTCTTCTTCTCTCTCCTCCTTCTTCTTCTTCTTCTCCTTCTTCTTCTTCTCTCTCCTCTTCTTCTTCTTCCTTCTTCCTTTCTTCTCTCCTCCTTCTTCTTTCTCCTCTTCTTCTTCTTCTTCCTTCTTCTCTTCTCTCCTTCTTCTTCTTCTTCTTCTCTCTTCTTCCTCCTTCTTCTTCTTCTCCTCTCTTCTCTGTCTTCTCTCTTCTTCTCTCCTCTTCTTCTTCTTCTCCTTCTTCTTCTTCTTCTCTCTCCTCCTTCTTCTTCTCCTTCTTCTCTTCTTCTTCTTCTTCTCTCTCCTCTTCTCTCTTCTCTCCTTCTTCTTCTCTCTTCTCCTTCTCTTCTTCTTCTCCTCCTTCTTCTTCTCCTCCTCTCTTCTTCTTCTCCTCCTCTTCTCCTCCTCTTCTTCTTCTTCTTCTCCTTCTTCTTCTCCTCCTCTCTTCTTCTCTCTCCTTCTTCTTCTTCTCCTCCTTCTTCTTCTCCTCCTTCTTCTTCTTCTTCTTCTCCTCCTTCTTCTTCTTCTTCTCCTTCTTCTTCTTCTTCTTCTCCTTCTTCTTCTCCTCCTCCTTCTTCTTCTTCTTCTCTCCTCCTTCTTCTTCTTCTCCTTCTTCTTCTTCTCCTCCTCCTTCTTCTTCTTCTCCTCCTCCTTCTTCTTCTTCTCCTCCTCCTTCTTCTTCTTCTCCTCCTCCTTCTTCTTCTTCTCCTCCTCCTTCTTCTTCTTCTTCTCCTTCTTCTTCTCCTCCTCCTTCTTCTTCTTCTTCTTCTCCTCCTTCTTCTTCTTCTCCTCCTCCTTCTTCTTCTTCTCCTCCTCCTTCTTCTTCTTCTCCTCCTCCTTCTTCTTCTTCTTCTCCTTCTTCTTCTCCTCCTCCTTCTTCTTCTTCTTCTTCTCCTCCTTCTTCTTCTCCTCCTCCTCCTTTTTCTTCTCCTCCTCCTTCTTCTTCTTCTCTCTCCTCCTTCTTCTTCTCCTCCTCCTTCTTCTTCTTCTTCTCCTTCTTCTTCTCCTCCTCCTTCTTCTTCTTCTCTCTCCTTCTTCTTCTCCTCCTCCTTCTTCTTCTTCTTCTCCTTCTTCTCCTCCTCCTTCTTCTTCTTCTTCTTCTCCTCCTTCTTCTTCTTCTCCTCCTCCTTCTTCTTCTTCTCCTCCTCCTTCTTCTTCTTCTCCTCCTCCTTCTTCTTCTTCTTCTCCTTCTTCTTCTCCTCCTCCTTCTTCTTCTTCTCCTCCTCCTCCTTTTTCTTCTCCTCCTCCTTCTTCTTCTCCTCCTCCTTCTTCTTCTTCTTCTCCTTCTTCTTCTCCTCCTCCTTCTTCTTCTTCTTCTTCTCCTCCTTCTTCTTCTCCTCCTCCTCCTTTTTCTTCTCCTCCTCCTTCTTCTTCTCCTCCTCCTTCTTCTTCTTCTCCTCCTCCTTCTTCTTCTTCTCCTCCTCCTTCTTCTTCTCCTCCTCCTTCTTCTTCTCTCCTCCTTCTTCTTCTTCTCCTCCTTCTTCTTCTTCTTCTCCTCCTCCTTCTTCTTCTTCTCCTCCTCCTTCTTCTTCTTCTCCTTCTCCTTCTTCTTCTCCTCCTCCTTCTTCTTCTCCTCCTCCTTCTTCTTCTTCTTCTTCTCCTCCTTCTTCTTCTCCTCCTCCTCCTTTTTCTTCTCCTCCTCCTTCTTCTTCTCCTCCTCCTTCTTCTTCTTCTCCTCCTCCTTCTTCTTCTTCTCCTCCTCCTTCTTCTTCTCCTCCTCCTTCTTCTTCTTCTTCTCCTCCTTCTTCTTCTTCTCCTTCTTCTTCTTCTTCTCCTCCTCCTTCTTCTTCTTCTCCTCCTCCTTCTTCTTCTTCTCCTTCTCCTTCTTCTTCTCCTCCTCCTTCTTCTTCTCCTCTTCCTTCTTCTTCTTCTCCTCCTCCTTCTTCTTCTTCTCCTTCTCCTTCTTCTTCTCCTCCTTCTTCTTCTTCTCCTCCTCCTTTTTCTTCTTCTCCTCCTCCTTCTTCTTCTTCCGGTAATATCTGAAATGTAGAATTGAATTTCAAGAATAAAGGATGGTGATTGATATGTCTGTGTTTTTTGTAGAACTATCTACAATTTATCTCTTTTTCGTGTCTTTGTTTAGTGTTTTTTTTTTCCCTTTCGTCTTTGTCTCAATCACTTTGTTATTCTTATTCTGGTCGTATACTATTTTTTTTTTTCTCTGTTTTCTTTTCCTTTTTATTTTTATTCTTTTTTCTTATTATCTTTATCTTTTTGTGCTTTTCTTTCTTTCTCTTTCTTTTTCCCTTTCTCTTTGTCTTATTCTTTTTTTTTTTTTCTTTCAATTTCTCTCTATCTTTCTCTAATTCCTTTTCCTTTTTCTTTCTATTGATCTTTATCTTTTTTATTTTTCTTAGTCTTCCTCTTCTCGTATCCTTTTTATTTTTTTTTTTTTTTTTCATTTTTACTCAAAATAGATATATAAAGTAAATCCTCGCATCAACATGACCAACAAAATCTCTATGTTCTTGCAAGTATCATCATTATTTTCATCACGGTTTTTATTGCATTGCTTTTGTTTTCACACGACAATAACATTAGTCTTATAGTTCGCCAGTTGTTACGCCATTTTCTTCCCCCCACCCCCCCACTCCCCCGCCCAGCTCTCCTCCCAGCTCTCCCTTCCTCTTCCCCAGTTCTTCCTACCTCTCCCCCCAGCAGAACCCTACCTCTCCCCCAGCTCTACCCCAGCTCTCCCTACCTCTCCCCCAGTTTTCCCTACCTCTCTCCCCAGCTCTCCCTACTTCTTCCCCAGTTCTCCCTACCTCTCCCCCCCAGCTCTCCCTCCCTCTCCCCCAGCTCTCCCTCCCTCTTCCCCAAGCTCTCCCTACCTCTCCCCCAGCTTTCCCTACCTCTCCCACAGCTCTCCCTACCTCTCCCCCAGCTCTCCCTACCTCTCCCCCCAGCTTTCTCTACCTCTCCCCCAGCTCTCCCTACCTCTCCCCCAGCTCTCCCTACCTCCCCCCCAGCTTTACCTCCCTCTCCCCCAGCTCTCCCTACCTCTCCCCCAGCTCTCCCTACCTCTCCCCCCAGCTCTCCCTACTTCTTCCCCAGTTCTCCCTACCTCTCCCCCCCAGCTCTCCCTCCCTCTCCCCCAGCTCTCCCTACCTCTCCCCCCAGCTCTCCCTCCCTCTCCCCCAGCTCTCCCTCCCTCTTCCCCAAGCTCTCCCTACCTCTCCCCCAGCTTTCCCTACCTCTCCCACAGCTCTCCCTACCTCTCCCCCAGCTCTCCCTACCTCTCCCCCAGCTTTCTCTACCTCTCCCCCAGCTCTCCCTACCTCTCCCCCAGCTCTCCCTACCTCCCCCCCAGCTTTCCCTACCTCTCCCCCAGCTCTCCCTACCTCTCCCCCAGCTCTCCCTACCTCTCCCCCAGCTCTCCCTACCTCCCCCCCAGCTTTCCCTACCTCTCCCACAGCTCTCCCTACCTCTCCCCCAGCTTTCCCTACCTCTCCCCCAGCTCTCCCTACCTCTCCCCCAGCTCTCCCTACCTCTCCCCCCAGCTTTCCCTACTCTCCCCCAGCTCTCCCTACTCCCCCCAGCTCTCCCTACCTCTCCCCCAGCTCTCCCTACCTCCCCCCCAGCTTTCCCTCCCTCTCCCCCAGCTCTCCCTACCTCTCCCCCAGCTCTCCCTACCTCTCCCCCAGCTTTCCCTACCTCTCCCCCAGGTCTCCCTACCTCTCCCCCAGCTCTCCCAGGTCTCCTCACTTTGCTCTCTCCCTACCTCTCCCCCCAGCTAGCCCTATCTCTCCCCCAGCTCTCCCTACCACTCCCCCAGCTCTCCTTACCTTGCCCTCCCCCCTCTCCCTACCTTGCTCTCTTCCTCGTCAAAACACAAACAAAGGGCTTCCGACGTGAGGTACAATCAGTCCCCCGGAAGGGTGAGGTACGTTGCCTTCCACTGCTACCACTGTGTGTGTGTGTGTGTGTGTGTGTGTGTGTGTGTGTCTGTGTGTGTGTGTGTGTGTGTGTGTGTGTGTGTGCGTGTGTGTATGTATGTATGTATATATGTATGTGTGTGTGTGTGTATGTGTGTGTGTGTGTGTGTGTGTGTGTGTGTGTGTGTGTGTGTGTGTGTGTGTGTGTGTGTGTGTGTGTGTGTGTGTGTTTGTGTGTGTGTGTCCTGCTTCCTGATCTTGTTGGTTCGTTTCTGCTGGTTTTGTTCTGTTTCCAACTCACTTCTGTTGTTTGTTTATATCTGTTGCAATTGTGTCCAATTGTTGCCACGCTTCTGTTCACTGCTGCTGTTAATTCATTTCAGTTGTGTGTCTTCTATTGTTGTCGTGCTTCTGTTATG
>NC_061823.1:29624791-29627291 GCF_019202785.1 Penaeus chinensis
GTATCATACTTTCAGTAACTATCATCATTATAATCATAACTATTCTCGTCACCATAAAACTAATATTGTCATCACCATCGACGTCATCAGTATGGTCTGTATTATACTATAACTGTGTGTGTGTGTGTGTGTGTGTGTGTGTGTGTGTGTGTGTGTGTGTGTATGTGTCTGTCTTCATTGATACAAACAGTAAAATTAATGTACCTAATTACACCATAGTCGCTAGAAATCAAGAATGTGATAAAGAGAGAATGCCACAACAGTGCCACTGTATCACACAACACACCCACCCTGACACAACACACAGGGGCCAAATTAGCATCACAACACGACAGAACACAGGAGCTACTTGTGGCATCACTAAGTAACAACACATGTAGTGTCACTGGTGAATAAGCCGATCTATGAAACGCACCACAGTGGCACCCTGTCTCACAAGTGGCACTGTGATATTTGGCGGACATCGGCGTGCTGAAAGTGGGGGTGTCTGGTATGTGGCACTGTCGGCTTCGACCAGTGTACAGGGGCCGGGGTTTGGGGGGGGGGGGGGTGAGGGGGTGTTGTGTCTGTCTCTTTATGTGTGTGTGTTGTGTGTGTGTGTGTGTGTGTGTGTGTGTGTGTGTGTGTGTGTGTGTGTGTGTGTGTGTGTTTGTATGTGTGCGTGTGCGTGTCCGTGTGCGTGTTCGTGTCTGTGTGTTGTATGTGCGTTTATGTGTGTGTGTATGTATATTTGTCTATGCGCGTCTATACATTAGCATGCATTCTCCCACAAGCAAAATAAATTCACTACTTTAAGGACTGAGAAAAACCCTCAAGATTGCGGATCAGGACGAAGTAATCTCGTTACCGACGTGTCAGACAGTCCTTTCCTTCTAGAGCCCGAGGGAGCCCCCCCCCCTCCCTCCCTCACATGCCCTCCCCCCTCCTCCACATAACCCCCCCTCCTCCTCCTCTCCCTCTCCCTCGAGGCAACAAGGACAGCCCGCTTCAGATAAGGCACGGGCAGCCCACCCTTATCGGGGCCTACGGAATTTTACTTTCTTTAAAAGATAAATAAATAATAAAAAAAAACGAAAAAAGAAAAAAGAAAAAAAAAAAAGAATTTTGCTGATCAAAGATATCAAGAACAAATATCTGCAGGGTCCCTCAGGTCGGCATTCTCGACATATTTTCATTGTGATGGCGATTCAAAGTAAGAGTATTCCGTTGACCGCAGAAAAGTTGCAAAGAACTATTTTCTCTCGACATCTTGTTTCTGGCACCCGTTGAGGAGGAAGAAAGGGGGGTGGGGGGGTGGGGGGGAAGTCAAGCGCAGAAGGCAGGAAGTTTTGGAAGCCGGGATGGATGACGTCACAGTACACACACAAGCATATCAATCATTCTTCAGATTTTAAGCGTATTGGACAAAATGCTCGCTATTATTCAAAAAGGTGGAATGGTTTCCGACATTTTTTTTTCCTCCCTGCAGAAGGAACGGAGGATATGCAACCATAAATAAAAGGGGATTGGTCGAAAAGATTTATCCCGGCCCTCTCCCCCCTACCCCCCCCCCCCTAAAAAAAGAAAAAAAAAGAAAAAAAAAAAGGTTTCGAAAGTGACCCAGACTTTCGAGGCGTCGAGGGGAAAAGGGGAGAAGAAGGGGAATAAGGGAGAAGAACAAGAAGACAAGGGGAAATGGAGGGGAAAGGGGAGAACCAGAGGGGTTGCATGAGAAGCTCGGACGAAGGAAAACATTCGGTCATTTCGTTATTGCGGAAATGTGCGTGTGTGTCTGTAGGAGGGGGGGGGAGGGGGTTCTGTGTTTCCGTTGCCTGTTTTTCTTCTTTTTCTTCTTTTTCTTCTTTTTCTTTTCCTTTTTCTTCCATTCTTTCTTTCTTGTGTTCTCTATCTCTATCTTATCCATTAATTACTTTTTGTTTTATTCATGTACTTATTTATCTGTCTATCTATCTATCTAGAGTTATCTGTGTATCTCTATATCTATCTGTCTATCGATCTATCTATCTATCTATCTATTTCTTTACTTATCTCCCTATTGCAAGGTATTAACAATTTCCATAAAGTAAATGAAATAAAGAGACATACCCTTTCATTGTTTCCTCTTTTTTTTGTAATACAAATGAGAATGATTAGATTCCGAAAACTTCAACCATGCTGATCAACTCAAAACAAGGTTGCCAAAGGTTCTTTTACATAACATGATGATGCCCTTGACCCCCCGCTGGCTGTTGGTAATGAGAGCTCCGCGTCTGTTGTTGCCCTGCCTCGCTTTTCCTTTGCTTCGTGGTAATTGATAACACGCGTAATGGTAACGGTGATACAATAAGGGACTATTGTAGTTCTTAATTTTTGTGACGTCGTGTATTGCGTATGTATGGTCAAGGGGCTTGCGTTTGGTGAGGTGTGTTATAGGAAGGTTTTTATAGGTTATTTGATAGGTTGTCTGTCTGTCGATGTTTCTCTCTCTCTCTCTCTCTCTCTCTCTCTCTCTCTCTCTCTC
>NC_061823.1:29639791-29647291 GCF_019202785.1 Penaeus chinensis
TGCTCTGAGGTTGAAACAGTAAACCAAGGCAGGTTGTAGTCTAGGTTAAAGAGAAAGGAACGTTAAGATGCGACACAACACAAATGTCAGCGAAAACATCGAACCCGAGATACAGTTTGAGCGTGCATTTTATCCGCTTAGCAACATAAAAATGATGAAACCTGAATTTCGATGTTCAGAAGAACCACAATCAAACATTGAATTCCCTCTCGTGATTGGAGTTAGATATTCATGTAAAATAAATCCATCTAATTTTCATGACCTTTGAGAAAATATAAAAGATCCACAAAAAAGTGAAATTATTTCGTTAATACGAATCGAACGGAAATTGTCCCAGACGAGATTGCTAGTACCAGGAAAGTGCAAAACTAGGAGAGAACGTGTTTCTGGGAGCTTATCATTTTAGACCTATTACGCGAATCAATAGTAAAAGGAAAGGGGATCGACAGCTATAACGATAAGCCACAGACATTCGAACGGCATTCGAACTCCCAAACCGATCCTTTCTTCTCGCGTAAATTTCAATTCTGTTTTTTTTCCCTCCCGATCCGTCTAACAAATCGGAACTTGTGTTTTTCACTCGAGGTTGCGCCGGGGCTTCTGTCCATTTGAATGTCAGGAAAAAGGCCATCGATGTAACTTTCACTTCGCCATGAAATTTTAAAAAGGCAGATCCTATCAATAATGCCGCGTGGTGTTCTAGCGACTGTGGAGCAGCTGGCTCGAAAAAAATGAAGAGAGGGAGGGAGGGAGTGAGGGAGGGAAGGGGGGAGAGCAAGAGAGGGAGAAAGAGAAAGAGAAGGAGAAAGGGGAAGTGAGAGAAAGATGAAAGGTAAGAGGAAAAAAGGGGAAGGGAAAGAGAGAACAGTAAAGGGAGAAACAGGAAAGTAAATAGAGAAAAAGAGGAAAGTTGAGAGAAAGATAAAAATTCAGACTTTATCTCAGCCACAGGTTGATGCTTTCTAGGCAGCGAAAGGTTATACCTCATTTCCTGAACATGAATCGCTTCTCTTCTTACAAGACCTTCTCGACACAAACAGGGAAGGGATTAGACCTTACTGAGGTTGATGTAAAGAGGCTTATGCTGACTTATGCTCTCTCTCTCTCTCTCTCTCTCTCTCTCTCTCTCTCTCTCTCTCTCTCTCTCTCTCTCTCTCTCTCTCTCTCTCTCCTCTCTCTCTCTCTCTCTCTCTCTTCTCTCTCTCTCTCTCTCTCTCTCTCTCTCTCTCTCTCTCTCTCTCTCTCTCTCTCTTCTTTGCCTCTCTCTCTGTCTGCCTCTCTCTCTCTCTCTCTCTTCCCTCTCCCTCTCTTCTCATTCCCCTCTCCCTCTCTCCCTCCCCCTCCCTGCTTCCCAACTTTACCTCTCTCCCTCTCACCTTACCCCATCCCCCTCCTTCCTTCCTCACCCCCCCCCCCCCCCCATCCCCGTGCATCAACTCAGCCAAGGGCAAATGGCGGTGATCGCCTGTGCCGGCCTAAGCGAGATAGACGGAAATCCTAAGTTTCAGTGTTCGTCAAAGCTCTAATCCGGAGTGGCCAAGCTCACGCAGGCACATGCTGATTGGTGTGTAAAAATCATCGATGCGATTTGTCAGTTGGTGTTTACAAAAAAAAAAAAGAGGGGGGGGAAGGGAGAGGGAGGGAGGCGATACGGACAGAGAAAGAGGAGGGTAGAAATAAAGAGAGAGAGTGTGGTAGGGAGGGAGAGCAAGTAAGAGGAAGGAGAGAGAGAAGGAAAGAGAGAAGGTTGTAGGGAGAGAGAGAGAGAGAGACAGGGGGGGGGGGGAGAGAAAGAGAGAGAGAGAAAAAAAAGAGACAAAGTCTATATAAGGACTTCTATAGACCATGGAACAGGATGCTTGTGGGAAGAATCGCGAAAGAGAGAAAATAAGAAAGAGAGGGAAGAAAGGATGGAAGGAAGGAAAGGGGAATGACAGGGAAGAAGAGAGACACACAAAGAGAGAGAGAAAAAGCTTAAAAGATTAAGATATGGGAGAGATGTTTGACAAATGTGCACAAGGAAATTGCAAAAAATAAATAAATGCCAAACATATAATCCTTGATGATATATAAAGTAAATTTTGTTTTTTTATGTTTCCTTTCATTCATGTCTATCTACAGTCTCTCTCTCTCTCTCTCTCTCTCTCTCTCTCTCTCTCTCTCTCTCTCTCTCTCTCTCTCTCTCTCTCTCTCCTCTCTCTCTCTCTCTCTCTCTCTCTCTCTCTCTCTCTCTCTCTCTCTCTCTCTCTCTCTCTCTCTATCTCTCTCTCTCTCTCTCTCAATCTCTCTCTCTATCTTTATCTCTGGATCAATCTCTATATCTACCTCTACCTCTATCTATCAATGTTTCTATCCATTTCGCTTAAGTGCACAATAAGCTAGAGTAAACGTTGCAACTCTTCAACAGAATAGACATTTCGTTCTTTATCGAAGGCTGTTGGCATTTGCAAGCTTTTTTCTTATCATGCATTTGCCCTTGCTTATATTGATCATTCGTTTGGCAATGACTGCGTAAATATGTGCGCGTGTTCTCGTCGCCGAATTATTGTCTCTCTGTTTATATATTTGCCGAAGTATGCCATTGCTATCTCTTTGTGTTGCCTGCCCGTCTGTCATCCATGTGCTTGCTGACGAATGCCTGTGTTTGCGTGTCGATTTGTCTTTCTCTTCGCCTCTTGTCTCTCTTTTTAGTTCTATTAGTTTTATGTGTATATATATATATGCATATATAGATACATATATATGTATATATATGTATATGTGTGTGTATATATATATATATATGTACATATATGCGCGATTTTTCTTTCTAAAGAAGGCAAACTTTTAATAACCGGCTGCCTCAGGCATCTCTCCCTGCCCCTTCGTGACGCCGCTGGCCCATCGGAGGCCCAAACTATCCAGATCCATCGCTAGCACTTCGGATGATTACCCCCCCCCCCCCTTCTTGTGACGTCAGCGGCCGAATCCAAGCCGCAAACATCCTCATCGTCCTCATCGCTGAGAGAGCCGCAGCAGCCTCACAAAGGCGCCGTCCGGGTCGCAAGCGGCATCGCCTGATAAGAGGGGCCCCGCCTCCCCTCCCGCCAGCGGCCGAGCGAAGCGGGCTGTGACCGCGAGAGTGCGGGCCCGTTATCTTGATGTTATCTGGCCCCGCCTTCACCTGTGTGTGCGTGCGCCTGTGTTAAAGTGGCGTGTGGGTGTTTGTGTGTGCGAGTGTGTGTGTGTGTGTGTGTGTGTGTGTGTGTGTGTGTGTGTGTGTGTGTGTGTGTGTGTGTGTGTGTGTGTGTGTGCGCGTGTGTTCAGAGTTATCCCTGGTATAAAGTCCATAAAATACTCGAAAACAATAATTAACCATAAGGATCCCATTAAACAACTTGGCCAATATAGAACTAATATGAACTCGTCAGCGCTCCCCGCAATTAGAAAATTCAAAGATCATCCTGAAAGCCATACGGTTATAAAAGGAAGAAAAAAAATATATATATCTAACCCAAAGAGATTTACAGCCACTACATTAACCAGTTCGTGTTGCCGTACCAAAAAATTCCCAGCCTGGACGAGCGAGGGAGTTCTATACACAAAGATATTTATGGCACGGGGCAAAAACATTAATAACAGTCTGGGTCAGCACCAGCGCCGCCGGAGGGAGGTCGCTGCGTCGTCTGCCGTCTGTCTGGCTTTCTACTAAGCTTCGGGAGCCCTGGGCGGTGTGACATGCATGCCTTTCACACCGAGTTTTCATTATCTTTCTTTCCCTGATGGATTATATGGCTGATATATGACCGGTTGAGGAACTCGAGGCGAGGGAGGTGGAGGGTGGGGGGAAGAGCGGCTGAGCGATGCGTGCGCGCCTCGGAGAAAACATTTCCGAAAATACGATCGTCCAGCTTCAAATAACATCTAGTTTACTTGTTTTTCTTCTTCTTCCATTCTTTTTTTCATGATAATATATTTTTATATTTTTATTGGAATGCTACTACTATTTTAAATATACTTTTGTGGTAATTTTTTTCGGTGTGGAATTCAAATGGTTCGCTCAACTACAGACGTTGCGAGAGAGAAAAATTCAGCCTGTTATGCTCAATGAAATTATACCTAGCATAGCATTCCGACGCATTCAATTCCTAGAAATTTCACACTTTCATCAAGTAGTACAAAAAAATATCATATGCCCCCCAAGCCAAGACAAATCCACAATTATTATCAACTCATGAAAAAAAAAAAAAAAAAAATGTTTAGCGATCCTGAAAAAGGAATTCTCAACAGCCGAGAGCACTTTATAACCAAGTCGTTTTTTGGTTTTCACGCAACTTTCTTTCCCAGGCCTTTTCTTTTATTGTTGTTAAAACAGAAAAAAGAAAATAAGAAACGGCAACATAAACTTTGAAATTTGTATGCTTATGCTATCAGTTTACCGAGAATATCAAGTTTTATCGTGAATAATTTCCAAGATGAAAAAAAAAATTGTTGGAGATTCCGAACGTTGTTGGTGGAAAGGGAGACTGTGTGGGATATTTTTTTTGAGTTGGAGATGATGAATGAATGTTGGAGAAGACAGATGTTGGAGAAAGTAGATAGGTTCTGGATAAGGTAGATTAGATAGTGGAGACGATAGGGGATGAAGAAGTTTGACCGATGATGACGAAGGGAATTGGAGAAGGAGTTAGCCAGATGATGGAGAAGATAAAATAGGTGATGAAGAAGGAATTATGTGATGCAGAAGAAAGACAGATGAGAGGGAAGGGAGGGGGAGGGAGGGAGGGAAGGGGAGGGACAGAGAGAGAGAGAGAGAGAGAGAGAGGGAGAGGGAGGAGAGAGAGAGAGAGAGAGAGAGAGAGAGAGAGAGAGAGAGAGAGAGAGAGAGAGAGAGAGAGAGAGAGAGAGAGAGAGAAACAGATATGAAGAAGGAGTTAGCCAAATGGTGGAGAAGATAAAATAGGTGATTATGTGAAACAGGAGAAAGATAGATGATAAGTAGAGAAAGAAGAAGATAGACGGATGATAGAGACGATAATCAGATGATATACCTAGATGATAGAGAAGGTCGATAGATAATGGAGACGTAAAATAGATGATGGAGAATGTACTTAGATAATAAAGATAGTAAATAGAGGATGGTAAAAGTAGTGAGATAAGGAGAGAAAATAATAGGAGAAAGAGATGTAGAAAAAGGTAGATGCTGAGAAAATGATAGGAATATGTGATTAAATGAATAAAAAATAAATAAGATACATAAATAAACTAACAGAGAAAGAAAGATGGGAAGAAGGGAAGGAGGACAAACAGATAGCATATATAGGTTGATAGATAAATAGATAGATTGAGATACAGATACAGATAGACAGATAAATAGATACACATACAGAAAGAGAGAAAGAAAGGTAGAGAGAGAGAGAGAGAGAGAGAGAGAGAGAGAGAGAGAGAGAGAGAGAGAGAGAGAGAGAGAGAGAGAGAGAGAGAGAGAGAGAGAGAGAGAGAGCGAATGTAATAAAGAAAACACAAAAAGTAACAGGTATATAAGACAACCAAAATAAATGTCAGTAATATATAGAAACATCACCTTATGTAAAATTCACATCGTGAGCATAAATCTATTCTAAAAAAAATAAGAAATACAAAATACAAAAATAAACACTCAGTAAGGAGGAGAACGTTAGTTATAAATACCAGCAACATTTTCACAAAATAATAACAATAATAATAATAAAATACTAAACTAAACTGACTAAAAGTTTTATGAATGAGTAGATTACTGAAAAATAGGAAAAATGATAACACTGAATGATAATGAAATGGAAAATATTCAGACAGTTTCATACGTGACTCAAAGAATAACCTCTTTTATATATAAAGATGCACCCTAAATAGATAAATAAAAACAGACCACCTTTGATAGAGAAGGAAAGAAGTAAATATGATAATTATTAGTTAATGGACTCCATAAACACCAAAGCCGATTCATTAATCATCAAACATGCCAAAAAAAAAAAAAAAAAATTAGTTGGAAAACAAATTCAACATTATATAAAAAGGAAAACAGAACTAATCAGGTCATTTTGTGTCACATTCACTTCATAAAATGCAGATGCTTGGGGCGACGCCTAAAATTGTTAATAAAAAGAATCTAATTTATATTTCTCCGTTTGATGTATAAATGATTTCGCGACATTTTACGCGACAGATAGGAAGGGAGGGAAAGAGGGAAAGGAGGAACAGGTAAAGGAGAGGGAGATGGAGAGGGAGAGAAGGATGGAGGGAGAGACAAAGAAAGAAGAAAGAGAGAAAAAGAGGAAGAGGGAGGGGGAGAGCAAGAGTAAGAGAGGCAGGTGCAGGAAGAGAAAGAGAAGGGGAGGGGTGATGAAGAGAGAGAGATGGGGGAATGTAGAGAGAGAGAGAGAGAGAGAGAGAGAGAGAGAGAGAGAGAAGAAGAAGAAGAAGAAGAAGAAGAAGAAGAAGAAGAAAGAGAGAGACAGAACGGAGAGGGAGAGAGAGAAAAAAAGAAAGAGAGAGAGGAGAGAGAGGGGGGGCCGGAGGAGGGGGAGAGGGAGAAAGAGAGAGACAGAGAGAGAGAGAAAGAGTACTGAAAAAGGATAACTTTTGTGAGCTTTTCCCCAGCCTTTGGGACAGTCATCAATGTCCGCTTTAACCCCTGTCTCGTCAGGATCTGCTCCGCCTCACCTGCCCGTGCCGTGAGATACAGCCTCCTCTGCCGCCCTTCATTAGTGGCTCGAAATCAGAGAGAGAGCGAGAGAGAGAGAGAGAGAGAGAGAGAGAGAGAGAGAGAGAGAGAGAGAGAGAGAGAGAGAGAGAGAGAGGAGAGAGAGAGGGAGAGAGAGAGAGAGAGAAAAGAGAGCGGGAGAGAGAGAGAGAGAGAGAGAGAGAGAGAGAGAGAGAGAGAGAGAGAGAGAGAGAGAGAGAGAGAGAGAGAGAGAGAGAGAGAGAGAGAGAGAGAGAGAGAGAGAGAGAGAGAGAGAGAGCGGGGGAGAGAGAGAGTGAGAGAGAGAGAGAGAGAGAGAGAGAGAGAGAGAGGGGGGGGGGGGGGAGGGAGAAGAGAGAGATAGAGAGAGAGAGATAGATAGATAGATAGAGAGAAAGAGAGCGGGGGAGAGAGAGAGAGAGAGAGAGAGAGAGAGAGAGAGAGAGAGAGAGAGGGGGGGGGGGGGGGAGGGAGAAGAGAGTGATAGAGAGAGATAGATGGAGAGAGAGAGAGAGAGAGAGAGAGAGAGAGAGAGAGAGAGAGAGAGAGAGAGACGTGAAACGTACCTAATTACAACAGTTTTATATCTACCACTGGTTGGTTTGCTGCCTCCTTGTTACCTTATTTCAAACGCACTTTTGTATCTATCACACTGCAGGGATCAAAACCTGGTCTATAAAATACTTGAAACAATAGTCACAGAGAACAAAGCCTCATTGTTACAAAATGTCCAATAAATACTATCATCCCCAGAAACAAATGACACAGTAACTAAACAGCATGTGAATCTCCATATTAAA
>NC_061823.1:29659791-29662291 GCF_019202785.1 Penaeus chinensis
CCCATCCACCCTTCCTCCTTCCCTTCACTTTAATCATAACAAAAATTCTCTCTGTAGCTCAGAAAACCACAATATCTCTCGCCACACGACACTGAAATAAAAATGCGTCTCCATCCGGGCCCCTTCCCCGTGGATGTTCATAATACATGCCTTTAACGTGTGTCCAATTCGCTCGCTCTTTTGTGGCGTCGCCTTATGCTCGCTCTTCCGTCTGGCGTCTCTCTGATGCTGTGGGTGCGGATCTGTTTGTTTCCTCGTTGATCTGTTCGTTTGCCTGTTTATCTGTTTGTTTTGCTGCTTTCCTGTTGTTTGCCTACTTAATTGTTATTCATATACAGCTATATATATCTGTAGCTATTTGTAGGACATTTATATGTGTGTTGAGTATATATATATATATATATATATATATATATATATATATATATATATCTGTGTGTGTGTGTGTGTGTGTATGTGTGTGTGTGTGTGTGTGTGTGTGTGTGTGTGTGTGTATTTGTATTCATATTTACAAACATATGTATTGGCAGATGGATAAGCACCCAGAATGAAGAACAAAATTAAAAAGATGGCCGGATAGGCATATGCTTGTTAGACAGACACACAAGCACATAGATAAAATCTCTTTTAACAACGGCACGCCAGCATAAGAACTTTTTCCCTTTGTCTTCTCCAAAATGCTGCAGCGGGTGTATCGATGACCCAACCCTGGGACGTCACGGCCTCATTAGTTCAGATCCAGGACCAGTCTCTCGTGGGAACACTTGCTTGGGGGTGAGGGGAGAAAGGGGAGATGGGGAGGGAGAGAAGAGGAGGAGGAAGAGCAAGAAGTATGAGAGGAAATTGGGTAAGGAGAGACAGGGGAGTGGAGGGAGGGAGGGAGGGAGAGAGAGGAGAAAGAGAGAGAGAGAGAGAGAGAGAGAGAAGAGAGAGAGAGAGAGAAGAGAGAGAAAGAGAGAGAGACAGACAGACAGAGAAACAGACAAACAGACAGCAAATAGACAGACAACAGCTAGACAGACAGAAAAGACAACAAAAAGACAGAGAAAAGGGGTCAGTGACAGAGAGGGAGACAAAAGACAAAACAGACAGACAAGAAGGGGGAGAGAAGCGATGGGATAGTGATAATAGATAGAAGTAATAGAAAGAGAGAAGAGAGAAAAGAGAGAGAGAGAAAGAGAGAAGAGAGAGAGAGAGAGAGTCAAAGTAAAAAAGTCAAAGTCAAAGCCCAAAGTCAAAACATTTTTTTTCCCATTAAATTACAATGGTTATTTTTTTAAACATAAAATATATATATTTCATTGATTTTTTAGAAGGGTTTTTCTTTTAATTTCATTTTAAAATTACAGAAGTTGTTAAGGGGGGGAGGGGCCTCTTAAATTTTTTTGGTAGCATTCCATAATTTTGGTCCACGAATTTCCATTTGTCGTGCCCCGTATTGTATTCGATCCCCTTGACAAAAAGGGATTACTGCGTGCCCTGGACACCTGATGTTTTCCCTACGGTTAAAGGGCCTTCAACCAATTCGGATAATTCCCAGGGTTTAAGTTTGTAAATAAATAAACATGTCATAGCTCATTTAAAGTAACTTTTAACCTTTTTAAAATTTTTTGAATGTGGGGTAAAGTGATAAAGGGTTTACTGATATACAGTCTACTCGGGGCAGCAAAATTTGTAATTTTTGCACTTTTGCATCTGGGTTTTGTTAGTCAAAACCCCAGATGTTTTGAACAATAGTTAATTATCCCTTAGAGCTAGATTTTTGTACAACCAGATTCTAGTTTCAGTATGATCTGTTTTCGTATGTGATTAAAAATATAACAGGGTCCCCAAACTACTTTCCTGTATTTTTTCAACGGTGGTTCAAATGTTTTGAATCTGTCTATTTGTACCCTAATTATCCCCTAAAGTGCTCGGTTTGTTTAGAGCACCCTTTAAAATTTCTATGATGTGTCACTGGAATTTAGCATGTTCTGCCGACTACCTATAAAATAACTTTATTTTATGTGATTTAATTTAAGTCCATTAGTGCCCAAAAAAATAGTTTGTTTGTGTTAGAGTATCTTGCCGTTTCTTATTAATGTATTTTAAATGTTTACTGAATCCTATGAAGAAACTGTGAATCCCTCGCGTACTGCACAGAAGGCAGTTATTTGCTATTGTTGATAAAAACATTTTTTGAAAATGTAAATAGGATCGGACCTTAAAATAGATCCTTCGAACACCAAAAGGTACTTTTGTTGATGGGCATACTATTAATGATTCTTACCGATTGGGTCCTTGTATTTTAAAAAACTTGTAAACCAAAAAAGGGATCATTTTATATTTTAAAAATAAAAAAAAAGTTTAAGGAGAATTTCCTGGTTAACACTATCAAAACCTAGAAAAAGTCGCATAATGTGAGTAAATTTTTCCTATTTTTCAATGTTTAAAATCTCATCAGTGATTTGCATAAAGCTGTTCAGTTGATACCTATTTCTAAAAACCAAAGTTTTTTTAA
>NC_061823.1:29667291-29669791 GCF_019202785.1 Penaeus chinensis
AGGCAAGAAGAAGAAGAGGAGAATATGGGAAAGAGGAAGGAAGAGGGGGAGGGGAAATGAGAAATAAAAGGGTATTGAAAAAGGGAAAGGAAGGAAGGAAGAGGGGAGGAAAAGGGCAAAGAAAGAGAAAAGGCAAATTATATATAAGAGATAGGGGTAGGGGTGGGGGTGAACAAGAAGATTTAGGAGATCGAGGAAAGTAAAAAGAGGCAAGGGCAGAGAAAAGAGATGAGAAAGGGAAGACCATAAAAGATAAGAGATGAGAAGAAGGTAAGAGGAATGGCAGAGGGGAAGAGAGAGGGAGAAGGGGGAAGGTGGATAAGGGGGGATAAGAGGAGGGGGGGGGGGGGGGGAAGACCAGATTTCCCGACAAGTACCTTTTCGAAGTTGGTTTTTAACCGAAACCCCGAATACAACTGAATGGCTTTTCCCCGTCGAAAGTCCATTTCAGATGTTCGTGCCTTGCAGACTTTGAAATCCTCTTTTCTATCTCTCTTTCTTATATTTATTTCCCTTTGCTAAGTATATAGTTTGGGGCTACTTATCTATCATTACTTCATCCATTGGTAATATATCTAATGTTATTATATATATATATATATGTAATGGGTGTGTGTGATTTGTGTGTGTGGTGTGGTGGGGCGTTGTGGTGTGGGTGTGTGTGTTGTATGTGTGTGGGGGTGGGCTACCTATCCTTTTATTCCCTTTTATAAATGTATTATATGTAGCACCATCTTTTCCTCTGTCTCTTATCCTTTCCCCTTTATCATTGTTTCTTTCCCTCTTGTTTACCCTCATTTTGCTTTGTATTTGCCCTTTCGCTTTCTAGTATCTCCCCTTCCGTGTCATTTTTTTTACGAACGCACTCTCCCCTTTTTATTTGTCTACATTGTTTGTATTTCGTAAAATATTCGTTGGGAATCTCTCCTTGTTTCTTCGATTTAAACCCTTTCTTCATTTCAGTCTCCCTTATTACTCTCCCCTCTTCTCTCTCCTCTCATTTCTCTCCTCTCTCTCTCTCACTCCCTCTCCCCCCATCCCCCCCCGCCTCCTACTCTCTCTCCCTCCTCGCCCTCTCTTCATCTCCTCAACTATCTCTCTCTCTCTCTCATCTCTCTCTCGCTCTCTCGTAATCCCATCCCTCTCTCATATCTCCTCTCTCTCCAGTCCTCATCTCTCCTTCCTTTCTCTCTCTCTCCTCTCTCTCTCTCATCTCTCTCTCTCGTCTCTTTTCTCCCTCTCTCTCATCCTTCACTCCTCCCCTCTCCTCTCTCCTTTATTCCTCCTCCATCTCTCTCCCCCCCTTCCTCTCTCTCTCTCAGTCTCACCTCTCCTCTCCTCTCTCTCTCCCTCTCT
This sequence comes from Penaeus chinensis, assembly GCF_019202785.1. Lineage (NCBI taxonomy): Eukaryota > Metazoa > Arthropoda > Malacostraca > Decapoda > Penaeidae > Penaeus > Penaeus chinensis. The sequence continues at coordinate 29,668,648 of NC_061823.1, forward strand.
CCTTCTCTCTCTCTCTCTCCTCCCCCCCTCTCCTCCTCTCTCCCTCTCCCTCTCTCCCCTCTCCCCTCTCCTCTCTCTCTCTCCCTCTCCTCTCCTCATTTTTTTTCTTTTTTCTCTCTCTCTCTCTCTCTCTATCTCCTCGACTCTCTCCCCTCACTCCTCTCCCTCTCCTCCCCCTCTCTCTCCTCGCCGTTCATCCTCTCTCGTCTGCTCTCTCCTCTCCCCTCTCTTCTCTCTCTTCTCTCCATCTCTCTTCTCCTCTCCCCTCTAAATCCTCTCATCTTCTTTCTCCAACCCCCTCTACTCCATCTCTCCTCTTTCTCTCTTCCTCTCTCCAACTCCCCCCCCTTCTCCCCCTCTCCTCCCTCTCTACTCTCTGGGAAAACTCTCCTCCTTCCTCTCCCTCTCACCTCATCTTTCTTCTCCTCTCTCCAAGCTCACTTCTCCTCCATCTCTTCCTCTCACATGTCTCTCGTTCGATCCCCTCCATCAGTCCCAGACGAACACATCCCTCAACGATCTCCCTCTCACTCTCTCCTCAGTGGTCTTCTTCGACAACTCCGCAGCCCTCAATCCCACGTTATCTCTCGTTCAATCATAAAGCTCCCTCTCATCATCAATCGACTCACCCTCTCACTCGACTCCGGAGAGTCCTCTCGGTCCGTCGGGGTCATAGATCCAAAAACAAGCTCGATCTCCCCTATCAATCCATCCCCTCTCGCACTCTCTCTAAAATCCTCGTCTCATCCACCCCTCAAGTCCGCTCATCCGATCTCAATCCCTCTCTTCAGAAATCTCTCATACTTCGCGGACGCAACACTCCATCTCTCTCATCTCCCGCCCATCAACCTCTCTCACAGCTCAGCTTCAAACTCAACTCATCACGATCTCCGCAGTTCGTCATCAATCTCTCGACTACCTAAACTTCATCAAAACTCACTCTCTCTATCCCACTCCTCTCTCAATCCCCATCCCTCTCGCGAGACTCTCTTCTCTCTCTCAAACACTCTCTCTCCGACAACGATCTCCTCTTATCCAATCGTCACCTTCCTAGTACCTTCAACTCTACTCTGTCCAGCTCCTCCTCCTCCCGCAATTCTCCGACTTCAATCCCTCGCAATCAGCTCATCTCTCTCTCTCATCC
>NC_061823.1:29674791-29679791 GCF_019202785.1 Penaeus chinensis
CCTCAGAAAGAAGTTACACGTATGCTGTTTCATGGTGATGCTATGTTGATGTATTGTGTTGATGTAATGGTGCTGTTACTGAATGGTATTTTGGGACGATATGATGTGATGATTCCCTGATCAATATCGAGATAAGTAAGATAAACCCGGTGATAGTGGCACTTATCATAGGTAATGATACATAATGAATGTTTTTTTTTTTTTTTTTTGACATACAACGATCTAAGCAGCTTACTGGTGTGTTTGTATTGTATGCTAATTACTTCCCCTGTTTTTTTTTACGTCCAGGTTAGCTTAGCATGTGAATAATGCTTCTTTAATCCTAAAAGAAAGAGTGAATATACTAGCATTGTGTTTTCAATCGGTTGTTCATATGATTAACAATCTCATCCTAAAACAAGGAAATAAAGGAGTAAATGGATAGACAAACTAATAGAATTATGAATAGACAAGTATTTAATAACTATATGAACAAATACACAAGCAAACAGAAAAGTAACCAAACGAACTTACAAGTAAATAAATAGACAAAGTAAATAAACAAGAAATAAATAAGTAAATAAACAAGGAACCAAAACAAACAAACAAACAAACAATCAAGTCAATACACGAATAGGCAAATCCATAAATAGCAAATAATAAAAGCAATCACACTAATGTAATCAGTAAGCAGACATCCCCCGCGGATGGGTGGGAGCAATAACAGCACAAGCCACAGTTGACGCCATGAGCTGCGTGTTGAGTGATGGTTGCAAGGTTGAGTGGTGGCAGGATTGAGCTGTTGTGCCCAGCTGGTTGGCAGTTGATGGACAGCCATGCAGCGATCTTGAAGGTGGGATAAATACTATACTGATGTCAGTGCTTCAGTTTTACGTCTGTGTTTCTTGTTTTTCTATTCAGGTTGAGATTTTTTTCATTGTTTGAAAGGTACTGGGAATCGAGTCTCTAAGTACTCTTATCCATTACTATATATTTGGTATTTGGAAATGATATGCCTGTTCATTATTTTCGTTATTTTATTTGTGTTATTGTCGTGTTATGATTATCATATTGTGACAATCATCCCTATTACCTGTACAAACAGTTTGCTTATTACAATCATTTTCATTATGATAGTCAACACCATATTTCTTATGCCTATTTCTCATCCCATAATTCAAACTATTCTGTTAGAATGTTCCCTTTGCGTGAAGATCGGTCGTGACGCACACCGCTGAAGATGGCGCTGCAGGCACTGAAGGGTCGAGAGCGAGGGAGAGGAGGAGGAGGAGGAGGAGGAGGAGGAGGAGGTCAGGAGGTCAAAGGGCAGCGAGGTCAATGAACCCCTGTGCGTGAGCCCTGGGAGGTTCCTCGTGAATCCTTAGGGCTCATTATAAAGGCTTGTGGGCTGAGTCTGTGAGTTTAAAGTCTGTGTGAGCTAAAGTCTTTGAAATGAGTGTGGGTTTAAGGTTGTGAGCTGAGTCTGTGAGATGAATCTGTGAATAGGTGTGTGAGGTGAGTCTCACATGCTCCTGTGAGAGGAGCATGTGAGCTGAGTCGGAGAGTATAAGTCTGTGAACCTTTTCGCTTTCTAAGGTCTTGAGTAATGGAAAGGTGACATCTATACCTCTCTTGCAAATGTGCCGCTCGCGATGTTCATGTGAGCTATATGGTAATTATCCGGTTTCTTGGGCGTGTAGCAAGGAAGAGAAAGACTGCTTTGTTGTTGATACAGTACATGGGATGACGTACTCTCCGCTGTGTTCACGCTTGCGTGTCCAGGTAGTACGAATATTGTACACAAACACACTCAAGCACACACACACACACACACACACACACACACACACACACACACACACACATATATATATATATATATATATATATATATATATATATATATATATATATATGTATGTGTGTACATACATATATGTATATATAAATATATATATATATATATATATATATATATATTTGGATATTTATATGAATATATGTGTATATATATGATATATACTTTTATATGAATATATGTGTATATATATGATATACTTTTATATGAATATATGTGTATATCTATTATATATCATGTATACATATATACACACACATATATATATACATATATACATATGTATATATACATATATACATATGTATGTATACATATGTATACATATATATGTTTATATATATACATATATATATTTATATATATACACACCAACACACACACACACACACACACACACACACACACACACACACACACACACACACACACACACATATATATATATATATATATATATCATATATATATATATATATATATATATATATATATATATACATATATATATATATATATATGCATGTGTTTATTTCAGATGAATTCGTTGGGTAAATCACATACGAGAGGAAACATTACACAGCCCAGCAGCTTTAACCAGAGGTATTCACTTAAAATCTCCACATAATAAGCTTCAAATTATCGAATGCTATTATTGTTCTGCATTCCTCCTAGCTCAGAATGATGCGGAAATAATCATATGAATTTTTCAACGTGTAACCATCATACAGTATCTACTATTTTCCAAAGGGAAATTTTACCCTTCAATCACTAGTTTCTTGAAAATTGATAAAACCACGAGACTGCCGCAAGGATGTAGTTGAAATAACTGAAACGGAATTGAATCTACAGCGTTGACCATAAACATTACACTTGTGGAAATTTGAAGAAAAGTTATCGATCGTAAAGCAAAGTACTGTGGTTTTTATTTTGATGCATCGAGAACAGGACTTTGTTATCAGTGACTCAGCCACGAATTTGGCCTTCTACCAGAACGTCCTTCAGGGAAATGACCCGACCGCTCCCCCCCCCAAAAAAGAGAATTTTCTTCGAAGAGGTGATTTAGGAAGAGGAAAAAGAATAGATAGGAGGAGAATTGGGATAAGTATTGGAAGGTGGAAGAAAAAGATGGTGATGATGATGATGATGATGATGATGAAGATAATGATGACGATGATGATGAAGAGGAGGAGGAGGAGGAGGATGGTGATGAAGATGATGATAAAGATAATGATGATGAAGATAATGATGATGATGATGATGATGATGATGATGGTGATGGTGATGATGACGATGACGATGATGATGATGATGAAGGTGGTGAAGATAAAGATAAAAAGAAAATGAAGAACAAAAGAAGAAGGAAGAAGAGAAAGACGGCTTTGAAGAACCGGAAGACGGAGAAGAAAATGAAGCAGACGAAAGAAAGAAAGAAAGAAACGAAAGAAGAAAAAGGAGACGAAGAAACAAACGGCATTTTGAGTTGACTTTGACTTGCCTCAGAAACCAAGCAAACAGACAAGAATGAAAAAACAAAAAAAACAAACATTGATCAAGCATTATCCTCAAAATGCCATCGACTGAAATACATCTCAACAGACGAATGGACCAAATGCCGTAAACCCCGATATTAGAGACAGATAAATGAATATAGGAAAGCCGTCAATGCAAATAACTGGAAGAATGATGTACCGCTAGATATCGAGTTTCATGGTTGACTTACTTTTCCTAAAACGGGGGTATCTGTTTTTTTTTTTTTTTTTTTTTGTTTTATTGTAACTTCACTATATCTCAGTCGGTTGCATGTATTCAGGTCTCCAACTACATGTCTTTATTCCAAAGATCTGTTGATATATTATTTGCTTTGTTGCCTTGAAAATGTGGAATGCTTCTTTATCATTAACACACACAAACATATGAATATATATACATACATGCATATATATATATATATATATATATATATATATATGTGTGTGTGTGTGTGTGTGTGTGTGTGTGTGTGTGTGTGTGTGTATGTTTATCTTACACAAATTCCTGATAACTTTAGATATGAAAATAAAGCAATGCTATTTAGAGTATCAATATTAATGATAATTAGTAATGATAGTGATGATGATGACAATAATAGTAATAATGATAATAATAAGGATAATGATAATGAAATAATGACAATAATAATATAATAATAATAACAACAACAACAACAATGATAGTGATAATAATAATAATGATGATAACAATAATAATTATAATGATAATAATAATAATAATAATAATAATAATAATAATAATAATAATAATAATAAATAAAGGTAATAAAAAGAATAAAGATAAGAATAAGAATATGAATAAGAATAAGAAACATGACAACAATAATTACAATCATGACAGAATATAAAACAAAGGTAAAATCCAATATTCCTTGCCATGAAGACGTTCCCAGCTGTCCACATAAAATATTGGGAGAAAATTATGAAGTTACCAGTTCGGAAAATCTCGTTTCCTTTTTTTCCCAACATTTGATATATAGCTCAGTGTGACAGCGTGTGTTTAATATCAGAGAATACAAATGTTAGGAATAACTTTGAGAAATCTCGATTATTTGTTCTTTTTTTTTCTTTTTCTTTTTTCTTTTTAGTCTTCCGTATTTTGTTTGTTTATTTTTTCTTTCTGTTATTCTTGTGTTTTTTCTGGGCGTTCTCTCTACGTTTGTTTGTTTATTGTTTGTTTCTTTGATAAAAAAAAAAAACGTTGGCATTCATAAAATCAGCCTCGGCGTGCCTACAGAGAAACACGTATCAGTTGATAAATAATGACTGAATAAGTGGTCCACGCCCTCCATTCTATAATAAAGAACACCCATTAGCCTCCTCGGAATTCACCTGAATTAATTTAACCGGAGATAACGCAAGACGAAGTGAGCAGCGGCGAAACATGACACTGACACGCTTTGAGTGGTGTTGATACCGCGCTTGTAAAATCGCTTCATTTGAATATCGGCCTTAAGAGAGTAGTGCACAAAGGCTAGATTGGGTGTTCTCCCGATCTTCGAAGCAGCTTATATGTGCCTGTGAGAAATATAATTCCTTATTGTGGGAATGTAAAGAAAGAGACTGAGTATAAAGAAATGGATATATAAAGGGATGGCAGTTATAAAGGT
>NC_061823.1:29702291-29712291 GCF_019202785.1 Penaeus chinensis
ATTATGCTGAGCATTTCCACTAAATAGCAAAATGGTCTTATTATTACAAGACGTTCGCGGAGCCAAGGGAATGGTGCCAATTATACACTTCTTGATTTTAATTAAAGAATCCCATTCGTTAATTGAAAGTGGAGAGAGAAGTATCGTTTGTCTCACAAATACTTGCTTATAATGAACAGTCGCTTTTATTAGCTGTGCGTAATGAGTGTCATGAGGCGCTTTCCGCTATCATGAGGTGCTAATTGGACGCTCGGGATCATCATTGTGGGCGAGAACTTATACATATTACACACACACACACACACACACACACACACACACACACACACACACACACACACATGTATATATATATATATATATATATATATATATATATATATATATATATATATATATATATATACATATATATATATATATGTGTGTGTGTGTGTGTGTGTGTGTGTGTGTGTGTGTGTGTGTGTGTGTGTGTGTGTGTGTGTGAACACATACACATATATGTATATATATATATATATATATATATATATATATATATATATATATATATATATATATATATATATATACATATACTGTGTATATATACTCTTGCTCTCTCCTCCCTGCCTCTTTGCCTTCCTTCCCTCTCTTCCTTCCTTTCTCACTTCTTGCTTTCGAAAGTTTTTCCTTCCTCCTCTCCTTCTCCTCACTTTCCTTCCTTTACAACTTTGTGTTTCACATTTTCTTTCGTAACTTCCTTCCTTCTCCCTCCTTCTCCAGAAGCAACTCCTCCTCCTCCTCCTCTTCCTCCTCCTCCTCCTCTTCCTTCTCCTCCTCATCCTCCTCCTCTTTCTCTTCCTTTTCCTTCTTCTCCTTCTCCTTCACCTTTTCCTTCTCCTTCTCCTTTTCCTTCTCCTTTTCCTTCTCCTTCACCTTTTCCTTTTCCTTCTTCTTTTCCTTCTCCTACATGCCTCCGCCTACTCGATTTCCTTCACCTCTATTTCCATTTCTTAACTCTCCCTTTCTCCATTTTTGCACCTCCATCTTTTCAACCTCCTGCTCCTCCTCCACCTTTTTTTCTCTTACCCTTCCCCCTCACCTTCCTTTCACCCTTCGCCTTCTCCTCTTCCCTCTTCCTTCTCCCCTTCTCCAGCACCACCGCCTCCACTCCTCCTTCTCGTCCTCTTCCTCGACATAATTACCTCCGTCTCCACATCAACTTAAAATCCTCCTCCTTCCCTCCACCTCCACCTCCTTACCCCCCCCCCCCCCACCTCCTTATGTCCCTTCCCTAACACCCCTTCTTCAATCCCACCATTCTCCCCCCTCCGTCCTCCCCCTCCCTCCTTCCCCCCTCCCATACCCCTTCCTCTCACTCTCCCCTTCTCCATCCATCCTCCTTTCTCCCCCTCTCACCTCCCTTCCCTCCCTCCTTCCTCCCTCCCACCATCCCCTCCCTCCTCCCTCCTCCCACCCTTTCCCCTCTCCATCCACCCTCCCACCCCCACACCCCTCTCCTTCCACCCTCCTCTCCTCCCCCCTCCTTCCACCCTCCTCTCCTCCCCCCTCCTTCCACCCTCCTCTCCTCCCCCCCTCCTTCCACCCTCCTCTCCTCCCCCCTCCTTCCACCCTCCTCTCCTCCCCCCTCCTTCCACCCTCCTCTCCTCCCCCCTCCTTCCACCCTCCTCTCCTCCCCCCTCCCTTCCTCCCTCCCTTCCCCATAGTAAGAACCGAGAGCATCCAAGCAAAGCCGCGTATCAGGTTATGCTAATGTGTGAGCCGATTCCCCGTCATGATTCATGTCATTGCGTGATCGGGGAATAATCAGACGACAATTTAGATGCGGGTCTTGATATCGGCGGATCCTTTGAAGATTGGTTTGTGGAAGGACGAAGGAACTCATGGCGGAGGAAGTGTGGATTGGGGGGGGGGGGGGGAGGGGGTAAGAAGTGAATGGGGAGAGGAGGGGGAGGAATAGGGTAGGGGTGGGGGGGGACGGGGTGTGGGGAGATGTGTGAAAAGGGAATGTGGAGGGGTTGGAATGAGAGGTGAGGGAGGAATGTAGGAGAGAGAGAGAGAGAGAGAGAGAGAGAGAGAGAGAGAGAGAGAGAGAGAGAGAGAGAGAGAGAGAAGAGAGAGAGAGAGAGAGAGGAGAGAGAGAGAGAGAGAGAGAGAGAGAGAGAGAGAGAGAGAGAGAGAGAGAGAGAGGCAGAGAGAGAGAGAGATAGATAGATAGATAGATAGATAGAGAGAGAGAGAAAGAGAGAGAGAGTGTGTTGTTACATCAAATATTGTTACAATATATCATTATCAATATAATTTTCAATGTCGTTACTAAAAGCACCCTTTTGCTTTTGTATTTAAATCCAATACAAAGTTTAGTATAAGACTTCTTTCACCTCTAACTTTGAAATCTTTGTTATTTCTCAAAATATTTGCAATTATTATCACTGCAACTTTTTGCAAGGTGGTTTCGCGAAAGTAATCTCATTTTTGTTTACACATTGCACACGCAACCTCACAAGGAAAAGAAAACACAGACACATAGAACTGCAAAATATAATACACGTACTTTGTAATACAATATGCTTGAGGAAAGATACAAAAAATAAGTAAACACACACATACGTTATTGTGACCTATTATTAAGCTGTCCTGATGCGGAGTAAGATTCTAGTTGACAAGTAATTCAGTGCCATTCCTCTCTCCACACGCCATCTTTGCATGATTATATGTGGCATAAATGACTGTGTTTACGTCCCACGAAATGGAGGAAATGACCGGGATGTTGATACGCATTCGAGTTTATAGAAAAAAAAGGAAAAGAAAAATCATTGTTAACAGGATTTTTCCCTCCCTCTGGCAAATAACATGAAAAGAAAAAAAACTAATTTCTGAGGGACGAACAATCACTCCGATTGCCTGACTTGCCGGCAAAAAAAAATAACATGCAAATGAAACACATGAAGAAAAAAAACTTAGCATCGCATTCCTCAGGCTGATAGACAAAAAAAAAAGAGAGATAAAGAGATAGAGAGAAAGAGAGAGAGGGAGAAGAGAGAAAAAGAGACAAACACAGTTATCAAAAAACATCAAACAGGAGGAGTATAGGGTGAGTATGCATTATGTTAAAGTGATTCACCAGTGAGGACAGTGTTAATAATACCACCTGGTGACTCACGACTCGAAGCTTCGGCGACGGAGAACCATCTGTCTTGCCATCTGTCTTGCCAACTGTCTTCGGGAGAGCGAGTCAGTAAAATTGGAGAGCGAATACTTAGTTTAAAGATTCTACAAACAGGTGTCTTTGCTGTTTCTTATTTCGGCGAGGCAACGCTCTCGTGCACAAGGAAGTGTGTAGATGAACGAAAGGAGATTAAAGAAAAAAAGAGAGAGCAGGTTAGCAGGATGAATATAAGAAGTTCATAGAGCCACATGTTGTTCATACATACATGCATGCATACATACACACATACATACATACATACATACATATATATACATACATTTAAATACACATATATGCATACATACATATATACCAACATATATATATATATATATATATATATATATATATATATATATATATACATATACACACACAGATGAGAGAGGCAGATTGGCAGACAGACACACACAGAAAGACAAATAAACAAACAGACTCAGTTTAGCCCTCCAGGCAGAACAAGAAAGTTAAAGAAAACGAACAGACTAACACGATTCACAAAAGACGAAAAAAAAAAAATACCGAAAACAATAACTAAAAGAACAGAAAAAAAGACAAAACAAAAAGAACGAAAAAAAAAGAAAATAAAGACAAGTAACGAAGAAAGTTTGTCTTTATTAGAACACATTCGCGATTTATGAGACCAGACTTCTCCAATAGATACTGATATGTTTACCCTGAGGCTCCTTTACTGTGAAGACGCAGTTCTCAAGACAAGCCATGTAATCCACTCTGGGATGTTCTCTTTGGCGTTGTGTGTGTTTGTTTGTTTGAATGTGTGTGTGTTTGTTTGTTTGTTTGTGTGCTTGTTTGTTTGTTTGTTTGTATGTGTGTGTGGGTGTGGGTGGGTGTGTGTGAGTGTGTGTGTTCCTTATTCATGTATTATTTTTTGTATGTTTTATTCTCTGTTTGTTTTCCTATTGTTGTTGTATTTAATGTAGTGTAGGCGATTGCGTATTGTTGTTGTTGTTTTTTGTTATGTTGGTGCTCCTGTCTGTTATTGTTGTTTCGTGGCTGATGTTAATTTCGCTTATTTTATTCACAGTATATTATTTCCAATTCTGTTTCATCTCATTACAGAAGTATAACCATCAACGTACAATTCCCTTTAACACGTTAATACTCATTTCAAAACTCTTACTATCTTTTCCATATTACGTTCACTGCATTACTTTCATAAATTCCCTTCCACCATCCTTTTCCCTATTTCCTCATCACAATAATTATCATCTCTATCTTGCTCCACTTTCGTCCCATACTCTCTCAGACAAGGCTTCAAATATCTCTCTCTTTTTTTTTTTTTTCTTTTTTCTTTTTTTCTTTTTTTTTTACTCGTTCCCACTTCCGCTTTCTTTTAATGAACTTCCTCTCTCACTAAGTCAAAGGCAAATTCTCGGCTGTGCGCAAATTTATAGTTTCTGCGTGCACGAGCAAGACCTGCTTCGCCTGACCTGTCTTGTTCTCCTCGCCTCGGGCTTTTGTTATTTTTGTTCAGGTGAATGGTTGTTCAGAATTTGTTTCAGTGTGTGTGCGTGTACAGGGGGGGGAGAGAGGGGGGGGAGAGGGAGGAGAGGGAGAGAGAGAGAGGGGGGGGGGGGGAGGGAGAGGGAGAGAGAGAGCGAGAGAGAGAGAGGGAGAGAGAGAGAGAGAGAGAGAGAGAGAGAGAGAGAGAGAGAGAGAGAGAGAGAGAGAGAGAGAGAGAGAGAGAGACATAGAGAGACAAACAGACGGATAGACAGACAGACTGACAGATAGTTGGTTGTTCAGAATTTGTTTCAGTGTGTGTGCGTGTACAGGGGGGGGGAGAGAGGGGGGGAGAGGGAGGAGAGGGAGAGAGAGAGAGGGGGGGGGGGGGGAGGGAGAGGGAGAGAGAGAGCGAGAGAGAGAGAGGGAGAGAGAGATAGAGAGAGAGAGAGAGAGAGGGAGAGAGAGAGCGAGAGAGAGAGAGGGAGAGAGGGAGAGAGAGAGAGAGAGAGAGAGAGAGAGAGAGAGAGAGAGAGAGAGAGAGAGAGAGAGAGAGAGAGAGAGAGAGAGACATAGAGAGACAAACAGACGGATAGACAGACAGACTGACAGATAGACAGGCAATGACAGACAGGCAGACAGACTGACAAAATTTCTCATTATGATTATCACTATTATTATCATTATTATTATTGTTGTTACTTTTATCATTAATGTTATTATTACTAGACTTCCTGTTATTATTATTGTTGTTACTATTATTATTAATGTTATTATTACTATTCTTCCTGTTATTATTATCAATGTTATCATTATCATCATTATCATTATTATCATTATCATTAATATCATCATTATTATTATCATTATTATCATTATTATTATTATTACCATTATTATTATTATATTGTTATTATTATTATCATTATTATCATTATTATCATTATTATCACTATTACTATTATTATCATTATCATTATTATTGTTGTTGTTATTATTATTATTATTATTATTATTATTATTATTATTATTATTATTATCATTATTGTTATTATTATCATTATCATTATCATTATTATCATCATCATTATTTGTATTACTATTATCCTTATTATCATTACAATCATCATTAGCACCATTATTATTATCAAAAGTATTTTTTTTCTCATAATCATTATCTTTATCATTATTACCATTACTATTATCCCCATTACCATACTTTTATGTGTGTTTTCGTTCATCCATCCGTCCCCTCCGTTTATTTAGACGTTACGCTTACATCTTTTCCCTAGAATCATGGTCCATATAACCGAGGACTTTATGCCTCTGCACCTGGATGCAAAGTGAACATCTTATGCCTGAAATCACATTCCATGAAGTGCGAACGTGAAGTTAATTCGTTTTGGTATAAATTGGGGAATAGTAAGAAATGACATATTACAAATCTGTTATTATCATTATGATCATAATCATTGTTATGGTTGTTATCATTGTTGTTTAGCTCATTATCATTGTTATAATTGCTGTTATCGTTATCCTTATCATTTTTTTTATTATTATCACCATTATTATTATTATTATCATTATTATCATTCTTCTGCGAGGCAAGTACACTATATTGAAGTAGTTAGACCGTCAGTTTAAGCACATTTATTACTGACGCGAATATCTGAGGTGGGAGGTTAAGAAAGAAGGAAGGAAGGAGGGAAAGGGGAAAAAGGCGAGAGAAGAAATTGGGAGAAGGGAGAGGGAGGGAAGGGGAATTAAAAAAAGAGTAAACAGAGATAGGAAAACAGAGGGAGGGAATGAGATAAGGGAGCGGAGGAGGTGGGGAAGAAGAAGGAGGAAGAAGAGAGAAGATGAGGGTCTTAAAGGGGGGGGGGTTGGGAGGGGGAGGGGATGCGAAAGGTAGAAGGTGAAAGAGAGTGAGAAGTGTACCTGATATATATATATATATATATATATATATACATATATACACACATACACACATATATATGTGTGTGTGTTTGTGTGTGAAACTATATATATATATATTATATTTATATATATAATCATCTTTATTATCATTATCATTGTTATCAGTATTATCAGTATCATTGTCATTATCAGCATTATTATTATCATCACTGTTATTATTATTACAACTACTATTTTAATTATCACCATTGTTGCTGCTGCTATCAATGCTATTATCATTGCCATTATTACTTATATCATGACACGAATATAAAAAGTAATAAACAACCAAATCAGCAGGGAAAAAATAACTCATCATTGTGAAAGAGAGAGAGACAGAGAGAGGGAGAGAGAGAGACAGAGAGAGGGAGAGGGAGAGAGAGAGAGAGAGAGAGAGAGAGAGAGAGAGAGAGAGAGAGAGAGAGAGAGAGAGAGGGAGAGAGAGAGAGAGAGAGAGAGAGAGAGAGAGAGAGAGAGAGAGAGAGAGAGAGAGAGAGAGAGAGGAGAGAAAGAGAGAGAGAGAGACAGAGAGAGGGAGAGAGAGAGAGAGAGAGAGAGAGAGAGAGAGAGAGAGAGAGAGAGAGAGAGAGAGAGAGAGAGAGAGAGAGAGAGAGACAGGAGAGAAAGAGAGAGAGAGAGACAGGAGAGAAAGAGAGAGAGAGAGAGAGGAGAGAAAGAGAGAGAGAGAGACAGGAGAGAGAGAGAGAGAGAGAGACAGGAGAGAAAGAGAGAGAGAGAGACAGAGAGAGGGAGAGAGAGAGAGAGAGAGAGAGAGAGAGAGAGAGAGAGAGAGAGAGAGAGAGAGAGAGAGAGAGAGAGAGAGAGAGAAAATGAAGTGAATATTCCGGCCGAGAAATTGCACCGTCTGGGTGTGGGGGTGGGGGGTGGGGGGGGATCTCACGCCCTCCTAGGAAGACGAAGAATTCCCGGATGAGACTTGCAGGGGGCGTGGCGGAGGAGCAAGGTTTCTTAGCCCTTTCTTGTTACGGAAGTTGAGAGGTTGGGAAGTTGGGTGAGTGTAAGGATATGAGGCTGCGAAGGAGTGAAGTTGGGAGGGTGGGAGAGTGTACGGTTGTGAGGTAAAGCTAGGAAGTTGAAGTTTGAAGTTGTGAAATTGAGTGGTGTTAAGTTTTGACCATGTGAAGTCGTGAGAGCGAGAAGGCGTTGAGTCTGGAAGAGTGTGAGGTTGTGGGAGTGTAAAATTCTAAGAGCGTGAGGGTGTGAGGTTAGGCTTGTGTGAAGGTGATTAAGAGTTTGTGAGATCTTGGGAGTATGAGCGAGGAAGGGGAGTGAAGACGAGAGATCGTTGTGAGGGAAGTGGAGTGTTGAGGGGAGGGGAGGGGTGCTGTATAAAAGATAGGACAAGAGTAATTACGTATGATGTCTTGCATGTAATTCCTAACATATAATTGATACCGAAGAATTAGTCCGCTTTGGATAGTCAAGCAAAATTATCTCACAAATAACACTAAGATCGTAGCAAAACACAAGCTTAAAATTTGAGCGTTCTGAATCTTCATAATCCGTTAACAAATCGCTTTTGAACTGGACAACAGAAAACAAGAATCTTACAAACGACAAAAAACAAAAAAAAAAAAGACAAAAAAAAAAAAAGCACACACATTAACTTAGGGAAGAGTCACACCCTCTAACTAGTCTTTACTACAAAAAAAGAGGCATAAACACGCAAGCAAAAGTTAACAAAAAAGGGATAGAAAGAAAAAGGAGACAGCCGCTCTGTACGTAAAAAAAGATTATCTTGCGGTTAGTGTAGTCCGTTACAGTTTCTATTTTGATTTTAGTTTTTTGTTTTTATGCTTTTTACTTTCTATCACATGGCGAAGATAATGAAAACCGAGCACACTATACAAATTAAAAAGGATACACAGCTTGTTCGTGATTCGGAAGATAAGTGTTGACAATAATTAAATAGAAAAAAAAGTAATTTATTCAGTGAATACATACACTGATATCGCAAAAATATATTATTGTGTCTTGCGATCGGAATAAATTCAAATCATCTCATGTATTTGGGGGAAAATGAAGCTCTGAAGTGAGTTTACAGAAACGGAGGCATTTGCCTACAAACAGACGTACAATTATACATGTGTGTGTCTGTGTGTGTGTGTGTGTGTGTGTGTGTGCGTGTGTGTGTGTGTGTGTGTGTGTGTGTGTGTGTGTGTGTGTGTGTGTCTGTGTGTGTGTGTGTGTGTGTGTGTGTGTGACAGACAAACAAACAAAATGAATCATGCATATGAACGCAGAAAGAGATAGCACAGCAAAAATACGTATTTTCCGAGACCCCCAACAGAAGAGATAAGAACGGAGGGAAATGAATAGATAAAGAGCAATAAAAAATATATAAAAAGAGAAGAAAAAAAAATCACGGAGGAAGACAAGGCTGGCTGACGGGAGAGCCGACTGCCTGGACGTGAGGTGGCTTCAGGATGGCGTTCGCTGGAGACTCGTGCCTGACCTCGTTAATCTTGACTTCTTTAGCATATAATCTTTGGGCCATTTTTGACAGAACGGCTTTTGCGACCGCCCCCTCCCTCCCCCTTTCCCCTCGGCCTTTGCTTTCCGTTCGTGTGAGCTCTTTAGTCCTTTGTTCTGCGAGGGGAGTCTTTTCGAGGGGAAGATTATCGCTCGAGTATGCAGGTGGTCTGTAAGTCTTTTTATGTAAGTTCTTATGTGAAAGACTTTCTAGGTATCGCGGCGAAGTTGCAGAGAGAGAGAGCTTTCTCTGACATTTCCCTGTTGCACAAGACACCGGCGTTCCAGTGAAGCGCCCTCATTTAAGAATTAATATATTCCGTGACGTTGCTAATGAACAGGGTCGAGCAGGAAGCACCGCCGACGCCACCTGAGCGTAATGGCTTTCATGCAAAACCTCTTATTCATGCGGAAAGACCTTGAGAATATTCCGCCTTGTTTATGGTCCCGAGTGTCATATACAGAAGTTTACTGATCCATATAACCTTCACGGCGAGCTCGGCATTACACCCAACTTTGCCCACAACTCACGTGCATGTTTTGTTTATGTCTCCCACACGCCTTGCGAGGAGCGTATGAGAAGACCTTCATTTGTCTTGCCTGTGTGAAAACATTTATCAAGTGTACTGAGTTTAGTCATAACTGCCTCTTAGGGTTTGTTCAGAGGCTGGAAATGTGCCCCAATTTGTTGTTCGCCATTAATTGGTTCTGGGACCTTGTAATTATTTGGACTCTCGAAGGGCAACCGAGGTGGTGTGTAGGGTCCGGGCTCCGAGCTCACCAAAGACCCAGTTTAATTTACACGCAGAAAAGTGTCACAACCTTTTCCTGCCGCGGAGCTTTGGGCGCCGAGAGACAGACACGGGGAGA
>NC_061823.1:29749791-29752291 GCF_019202785.1 Penaeus chinensis
TCTCTTTCTCCTCCTTCACCTTCCATGTTTCTCCTCCTCCTCTTATTCTTACCCTTACTCCTATGCCTTCTCTCTTCTCCTTCTCCTCTTCTCCTTCCCCTTCCCAACTTCTCCTCCTTTTACCTCTCCTGCTACCTTATTTCTGTTCCATCACCCCCCTCTTTCCTCTCCTCTCCTCTCTCTCTTCTTCTCCTTCCCTCCCTCTCCCTTCTCCTCTTCCTTTTATACCTATTCCTTCTCCTCTTCCCCCCTTCCCCTCTTTCCCCTCCTCTTCCTCCTAATACCCCTATTCCTATTCCTTCTTCTATTCTTGCTCCTCCTTCCGTTCCGTCCCCTTCTTCCCCTCCTTTATTGCCCTTTCTTCCTCTTCCCTCTCCTCCTCCCCCTCCTTCCACTCCTTTCCCTCCTCGTGTACCTCCTCCTTCCCCTCCTCCTCTTCCTCCACGTCCTCCTCCTTCCCCTCCTCCTCTTCTTCCTTCCCTTCCCTCCCCTTCTTCCCTCCCTCCTTCCCCTCCTCCTCTTCCTCCACCTCCCCCTTCATCCCCTCCTCCTCCTTCCCATCCTCATCTTTCCCTTCCATCCCCTCCCTCCATTCCTTCTTCTCCTTCCTCCTCCTTCCCCTCCTTCCCCTCCTCCTCCGGCACGCCAGCTTTATAATCCAGCTTCCTCTTCGTTCCACATGTATCAGCTTGTTCATCTTTATGACTGAGGATTCCTTGCTGTCTCTGCGCGGAGAATCCCACCGACTTGTTGCAGCCTCGAAACAGGTCCTTCGTCCTCAAATCAAAACCTCATAGATCTTGCATCCGGGACCTCAAGGACTGGTCGCATCTTCGAGGGGCTTGTGAACTCGATTTAATTCTGTGGCATTAGGGGAATGAAGTCTCATTTGATATGGCGGTTTTTTTTTTTTTTTTTTTTTTTTTTTTTTTTTTGTGTGTGAGGGGAGGGAGAGGAGGTAGGTAGGTTGTGTGTATGTGTTTTTGTTGTTTTTTTATTCATTTTTGTTCATTCTTCCTCTATCGTTGGGGTTAAGGATTTGCTCTTAGTTGAGTCTGAAATGTTTGAGTCTTGTCGTGATTCATGGCAGTTGACGCGCCGTTTCTCCACGGGTGTGGGTGATAAAAGAAAGTGTAAATTTTGCATGTGATATTGCAAATGACAGGTGTGTGCGGAGGAAGAGAGGAGGGAGAGGAAAGTGCAAAGTGCAACGTCCTCCTTAAGCAAATAGAATTGACACAAATTGCCTTGGGTCTTTCATAAGCTTACGTACCGACGGCGAATCATGATCCCCTGACTCGCGATCGCTCTGTGAATTTACCAACACAGCCCTCAAGTGTCCCCGTGTTTACATTTCCTACGAGAGCCCCTTTATGCATTCAGCGGCCGAGGGCGTTCATGTGCTCACTTCTCCATTTCGCTGTACCTTTCATGCATATAAACTACCTTAATACACCTTTATGCAGCAGGACTCTTCGCGAAAACTCGGTGAACTCTCATCCCCCCCCCCCCCCCCCTCTCTCTCTCTCTCTCTCTCTCTCTCTCTCTCTCTCTCTCTCTCTCTCTCTCTCTCTCTCTCTCTCTCTCTCTCTCTCTCTCTCTCTTAAGGGGAAACTCTCCTAACTTACTTTTATATTTGCTCCCTGCGCGCTCTCCCACGCTGGGAGTTCGGATCACTCAGGCGTTGTTAAACTAGTTCG
The DNA here is from genome assembly GCF_019202785.1 of Penaeus chinensis. Classification (NCBI taxonomy): domain Eukaryota; kingdom Metazoa; phylum Arthropoda; class Malacostraca; order Decapoda; family Penaeidae; genus Penaeus; species Penaeus chinensis. The sequence goes on from NC_061823.1 coordinate 29,751,492, forward strand.
TGTTCTTAAGTCCCGGATCTTAGCTTTATCAGGAAGTGGAGGATAATCGCAAGCAAATGAACTTTTAACGTTATTTTGCCCTATGATTTATCGTTATTTAACAACACCGCATGCCACGTAAAAGTGAAAAAAATCTAGGTAATTCCCAGATAATCTTCTTGCACGGCAGACGATCAACAAAGGGAATGTCTGCCGGTGTTTACTGAATGCATACCATGTGACTATGTCTACTGTGCGGGCCAAGAATTTTCTGTCGTGTACACGTGGCCGGCGACTCGAACCAGGGAGAGGGGGAAAAAGAAAAGAAAAAGAAATTGAGTGAAAAACAAAAATCTTGATCGTGTTACGTCTTAAAAGAGAGAGAGAGAGAGAGAGAGAGAGAGAGAGAGAGAGAGAGAGAGAGAGAGAGAGAGAGAGAGAGAGAGAGAGAATATTTGCGCTTGAGTTATTTTGTTTAGTTGTGAATTAAAGGTTTTAATGTAAATATCGGTAGTGGATATAAACAATTGATGTCATATCTTCGTAACTTAATGTGGAATAAAAAAAAATGTGTCTATATACACACAGTCATTACATACATTCAGTGTCATGACAGCGGAACATGCTTTGAGTAAATAGTGTTGGTATGTGTGTGCGTGTGTAGTGTGTGTGCGTGTGTGGGTATGTGTAGTGTGGCATTTTATGTTGTGAAGTTTGTGTGTGTGTGTGTGTGTGTGTGTGTGTGTGTGTGTGTGTGTGTGTGTGTGTGTGTGCCCGCGCATGTGTGCGTGTGTGTGTATGTGTGTGTGTTTCAGTGTTGT
>NC_061823.1:29762291-29767291 GCF_019202785.1 Penaeus chinensis
ATGTTAGTGATGAGGATGGCGATGATAATGCTAAATAACAGCAGGGATAAAGAATAGTAATAATGATTTTCATTATCAATATCAACAGTGCTATTATCATTATCGTATTATTATCAGTAGTAGTATAATTATTGTTATTATCATTATTATTATTATTATTATTATTATCATTATTATCATTATCATATTTATTATTATCATTATTATAATGATAATGATAATGATTATCATCATCATCTTTGTTGTCATTATTATTATTATTGTTACTATTACTACAATAGCAATTACTACTATCATTTAAAATCAATCATAGTAATGATGATAATTATAATAAAGACAGGAAGAAGAAAAATAGATGTAGTTATGGTTATGATCATGATCATGATAGTGATAGTAATAATAATAAAAATAATAACAATAATGATGATAATAATGATAGTGATATGAATATGATAATAATAAAGATAACAATGATAATGGTAATGATAGTGATAATGATTATGATTATGATCATGATAATTGTAATAACTATGATAATGATAGAAATAACAATAACAGTAATAACAATAATCATAATAATAGTAAAGATAATTATAATAATAATGGTCATGATAATAATGATAGAAATAACAATAATAATAGTGATACAATAATCATAATAATAGTAAAGATAATAATAATAATGGTCATGCTAATAATGATACTAATAGTAATAAGGATAATACAGTAATAAGTAATGATAATAATAACAATGATAATAATAATAGTAACATCGGTAATAACAATAATGATAACAAAGATAACGATGAAGATAATAATAACAATGACAACATTAATGATGACAGGGATGATAATAATGATAATTATTAAAAATAGTAATAACAGTAACAGATATTAGATAACGACACTTATAATAATGATAAGAACAATACTGAAAACGATGATAATAAAAACGATAACGTAGATTACTTGCATTAATCCGGACGAATCTTGAATTCAAAGATTACATTTAAAGACCGGGACATATCAGTATTCTAAAAGAATTTCCCTCGCCTTGGGTGCGAACTCAGGCCATAATTTGCCTTTGTGGGCGGTCGGAGAAAATAAGATCAGAGTCTAGGGGGCCATAAGGAAAATGCTTTTTTTTTTCCCCTTTTTTTTCTCTCTCTTTTTTTCTTTTTTTTTCTTTTTTTGGGGGGTGGGGGTGGGGGGTAATTTTCATAGGGGACGGATTTTTTTTTTTTCTTTTTTTTTTCTTTTTTTTTTTTTTTTTTTCCTTTATTATGTTCGAGAAAATATTTGGTAACCGTTTTGTGATTATGCATGCAGAGACTATAACCTTATACATTTATAATATTTATGAGTGCACTTATGTGTATGTGTGTATATCTATACATGTGAATAGATGTGTGTGTGTATATATATATATATATATATATATATATATATATATATATATATATGTATATATATATGTATATATGTATATATATGTGTGTGTGTGTATGTGTGTGTGTGTAGATAAATATATATGTATATGTGTATATATATACATATATATATATACATACACACATGGATAAATACATATGTATACATGTATATATGTACGTATATACATATATATACACACACCATACGCACACATATATATATATATATATATATATATATATATATATATGTGTGTGTGTGTGTGTGTGTGTGTGTAAATATATATACATATGTGTGTGTGTGTGTGTGTACACATATATACATACAAAGACACACAGACGCATGCATATTAGTATACATTTGCGTCCACGGTGTTGATTTTATCTTTCCTTGTTTTTGCGGGCGCGCGTGTGTCTTTTGTCTGCATGTTTGTGAAACTCTATATCAGACTTGTCTAATGGATAAGTTATCAGCATTGTATATATCTAAATATCCATTTTCAGGCCAGATCTGCCCCCGCGGCCCCAAGTGTCAACTTTCAGAGTGGTGGCAGGGGAGGGGGAGGGGAAGGAAAGGGGGTGCCGGGCGGCCTATCGTGTTACCTGCCGCGCCGGGCCGCCCTGCCGCTCTCTACAACGTTTATGCTCACGACGTACGTGTACCCGTGTTATACGACTCGCTCGGAGCTGCAGTGCGGCCCCGTCTGGAATCCGCCTTCGCCGCGACCGTCCCTTTCACGCAGTAAAGGTTCGGGGCCGCGATTAAACAGCAAAATATGTTCCCCGTTGCGGACTGTCCAGCCGTGTAAATCGCCTTGTCATGCCAATTTGAATATCAGGTATGCAAATCCAAAATCAACATCAAAGTTGCATTAACATACGGTTAACACACACCAGCCCGAGTGGAGCTCCCCCGAAGCGGACACTTGCAAGGCATTCCGAAGAGCGAGGAGTGTGTGCTGGACGAAGGAAAAAGAGAGGCGTGGTAGCCCAGCCCCAGGGAACCATCGCAGGCGAGAGGCGGGGGAACAGGAGGGGGAAATGGAAGCGGAGGAGGAGGAGAAGGGAAGGGGGAGAGGGAGAGGGGAGGAGAAGTGGAGAAAGAGGAGAGAGGGAGGGAGGGGGGAGGGGGGCAGAACGGACATGGGCGCGACAACACGACCGCGGCGCAGCGCAGGGCAGGTGGCGGGCCCACGAGATAGCGATCGAGCCATACATCAAGCCACGCGAGGTAGTGTGGGTAGCCGAGCCGCGGCGCTAAGGGCGAGGGGCGGCCGGAGGTGGCGGTAGGGCATAGGGGGGGGGGAAGGGGGGGGAGGAGGAAGAGAAGGGGAGGGAGGGGGGCGGAGGATGGGTGGGAGGAAGAGAAGGAGGGAAGGAAGGGAGAGGGGCGAGTTGCATGGCAAAGGAAAGTACAAGAAAAGAGGGCGAGAGAGGAGGGACCCCCGGCCATGGGGTCAAAGCTGCGGTGAAGAGGAACCCATGGGCGGGGGATGCTGAAGGACCCTGCGGCGCGGGATATAATGGGGAAGCCGGGAGAATGGGTACGGCAGAGGGGCCTGGAGGGGAACGTGTGTAAATGGGAAAGAACATAATTGGGAAAAAATAGGCAGCCTTTCACACGTCACATCCACCCCCTTCTTTCATCTTCTTTCTCTTGTTTTTACTCTATTGTCTTCCTCCCATGTTCGTTTCTCTACTATAGGTCTGATTTCCTTTTCTATGTCGGCGTGCTTATTGTGAATTTCCTGGGATTCTGTCTTCTGTGTTCTCTTATTTTACATACCTATTCTTTTTTTTTTCTTTCTTTCATTCATTGTTCCCCTCTCTTCTAGTCTACTTGCCTCACATAATCAAATAAAACTTCCTCAGTCCAGATTCACAAACATCCATCGCTAAAAAATAATGACGATGTATTAATCAACAACCATATCGAAAAACAACACTCAGAAAACAAAAACAACGCAACAATAACATCAATTAAAAAAAAAAAAATCTTACCCACGAAACCGAACGCAACTCAACTGTAACCTAACTTGTGCCGTTTTTTTTTATCTTCTTTTCTTTTCTTTTTTTCTTTTCTTTTTTTATCCGTCACACTCGCCGCTTTTCGACGGAATTCAAAAAGTTCCCTCCGCAGCTCCTCTCTCCAGGAACCAGACTCCGAGATCGCCCATGAAAGGACATTCCTCGGTCCTCGGGAAAACTGGTCCGTCGGTCCTGGCAGTGGCGAGCAGTGGTCGGGACAGCAGCAGGCGCCTCCTTCGCCCGAGCCTCCTGCACCTGCGGGGGTCGGCACGACGGGGGAATCGAAGTAACAGTGCAGGGCGATAGATATTACTGAAAATATTTTCCTATTCTTAGTTTTTCTTGTTTTTTTCCTTCTTTTTTTTTATTTTGTTCTTGTTTTTTTTTTTTTTTTTTTTTGCTGTGTTTTCGTTCGTGTTTTATTCTTCTCTTCCCGTCTTACTTTTTCTTCTTCATTTTTCTTCTTTTTCCTCTACTTCCGTCTCCCCCTTTCCTCTTTTTCTTCCCCTCCTTTGTTCCTTTTGCTTTGCTTTTAAAATCCAACAGTATTTAAAATCATATAATATGCGTAGTCGCTGGGCTCTAGGCCTATTATATATATATATATATATATATATATATATATATATATATATAGATAGATAGATAGATAGATAGATAGATAGATAGATAGATAAATGCCTGCATTAAGACGTCTGCGTACTGTCGCCTCCATTATAGCAGCTTACCATCATCCCTCACATCAGCTGCAACAAATCTAGAGCGGGCATGCCTTGCAACCTACTAAGCTTTGCCCGCACGTATCGCCTTACGGCATTCCGTGTAAATTTCGAGCACCCTGAATCATCGGCGTCTCGAGATGGTTCTATCAGCGCCTCGCCACACCCGGCATGTGGGATGGGGGGGAGGGGGGGAGGGGGGGAGGCCGGTCACGGTACCCTCATTCGGTACCCGGGATTTGGTTCAGTATTACATGCATAGATGCCCGTACCATAACCGAACGGGAGGGTTTAAAAGCACTAATGCATCTTTTTTTCGCTCCTATTAACGTGTTTATCACTTTTATGCACAACAAAGGCTGGTACGTAGGCTTCCCCTCTGTGATGTCTTAGCTTGGTAATAATACAAGGGATATTGCGAGCGGAGAGCCATCAGACGTCCATTCACGAAATTAGTTAGTGGCAACTCCAGAGCGAGGCCTGGGCGCCGTCATGGATCATCTTGAGGCGGGGATCAGCTGTGTTGTGGAGATAACAATGGCGAGAACCGCTAAGGAGTGCAGCTGCCGCTCCGCTCGAGTACCTTGTTTTCTGCGCCACCCTACCCTCCTTCCCTCCCCCCTCCTTCCTCCCTTCGCCTTACCCTTCCACACCATCTACGCCCGCTGGTGCACGACACTCCGCCATCCTCCTTCGCTGCGCCCACCTGCCACCTTGCGTTAGCCCCGAAGACCGCCGTCCGCCCGCCGCCTCCCTCGGCTCCTCGTCTTGCAGCGCCCTTCGCGACGCGGCTTCCTCAGCGACCGAGGGCACGACTTCG
>NC_061823.1:29797291-29802291 GCF_019202785.1 Penaeus chinensis
CCGCCCTCTTTGCCTTCCCCACTCTCACTGCCTTCCCTCCCAGCCACCACGCCCCCCCCCCCCCCCCCCACCCACCCGCCGACAGTGTTCACCACAGCCTCTCCTGGACATGCCTGTGGCTGTGGGTGCCTGGGTGAGGCTGCCGCGGGTATCCTTCCCACACAGGAGATATTGGATACCCGATTACCACACCCAGATCCCCATCCGTGTGTACCTGGGACTCGCTCAGGCCTAGCTACCTGGGGGTTACGGTAGGCCTATTCACACGTGGAGTTCCTGTAGTCATAGGAACCGACGTCGCGGCTGGCAGTTTAACAAATAATGTCGGGAAAAGAGGGCTTAGGTATTTTATATTTCCTCTAAGGAAAAATAAAGTACGTTTTTCCGTTTTTCCTTTCTTTTATTTTTTTGTTGCTTTCTTTCACTTTTTTATCGGAAAGAAATATGCCCTTCCCTTTCCTCTACGCGGTGAATAAACATCTCGTCCCTTCATCGCGACAAAGAAAATACACAAAAGAAATCATGAACAATCTTGGAACAATTCCAGGGAATTCGGAACGGACAGAGAAGCCAAGTAAACAAACCACGGCTGTTGTTGTCACACGAAAATAGTTAACGGCAAACACTCGAGGCAAAGAGTATTACGGGCGTTGTTATCAGTGTGGGTCATCGCCTGAGAACTGGTGATTCTGTCTTCGAAGTGATGAGGGAGGAGGTGATGGTGGAGACAGAGGAGGTGGGGGGGGGGGGGGTTGTGGTGGAGGAAATGGAGGTGGAGAGACTAGACGGTGGAACTGGAGGAGGAAGAGGAGACGGAGAGAAAGAGAAAAAGTGAAGGAGGAAAAAAGGAAAAAGGAAAGAGAGAAAATCAAGGAGAAAAAGAAGGAGAAAAGGTGGAGGAGAAGGAAGAAGAGGAGGGTCAAGGAAGTGTAGGAGGAACAGGAGAAGTTAAAGGAGTGAAAGAGTAGACAAGAAGCAAAAGAAAGAGAGAAGAAAAAGAAGAAAAGGACGAAGAAAAGAAAAAAAAGGGGAGGAGGAAGAGGAGGAGGAGGAGGAGGAGGAAGAAGAAGAGGAGGAGGAGGAGGAGGAGGAGGAGGGGATAGGCCGAAGGTGATTACTAGGGTGAAGATGGCGGAGGAAAGGGTGAAGAAAGGGTTGGCTAATGATGAAGGAGGGGGAGACGGTGATAAAGGGAAGGAAGAGGGGCGGCAGATAGATGGAAGGGGGAGATATACAGAGTAGATGTTTAGAAGGAGGAGAGGGAAAGGAACTGAAAATAATAAAGTAAAAAAAAGATATAAGATTTTCAAATATGGAGAGACGAAGGTCGGGAAAAGTCTTGTGTGTGTGTGTGTGTGTGTGTGTGTGTGTGTGTGTGTGTGTGTGTGTGTGTGTGTGTGTGTGTGTGTGTGTGTATGATTAGTAAAGGAAGTGCTAATCACTAGAAACTGATATAGAGTAATGAAATGGGGCAAAGATAAAGGTGGAGATAGGATAACACGCAAGGTTGAGAGCGCAAAAAAAAACAACTACAGACAAAAGTAAATAAATTAATAAATTAATATATAGAATATAAAAAGGGCAATGGCAATCATGCAAAAAAAATCCCACACTCACACAAACAAACACAGAAACAAATACAGACACACAAACAAATACAAATGAATATACACACGCAAATACATAAATTCTCAAACGAAAACACATACAAACAAACAAAACGAAACAGACACACAAACAACCACAAACAAAACACTAAAGACAAACAGACAAACAAAAGCAAAATGAAATCCTTCCCCAATCCCACAGGACAAAGAAACACCGACAGGCAGATGACAGCCGACGAACTTAACGCCCCACCAGAGGAATGCCGTCTCTGCGAAAGTGGCTTCTGACCTCGGGTTAGAAGTGACCCAACTTGACCCCAACTCGCGACGAATTTCTCACGGTCCAGCTGACGATGGTGTAATGACGCGAAGGGCTTTCCGTCAGTCTGTTTACGCGAAGGGCTTTCCGTCAGTCTGTTTACGCGAAGCCCCTCCCTGTCGATCGCGTATCTACTGCTGCGTCGCGTCCTCGCTCTCTCTCTATATATATATATATGTATTGGGGTCTGTCTCTGTCTATCTGTCTGTCTGTCTGTCTGTCTGTCTGTCTGTCTGTCTGTCTGTCTGTCTGTCTGTCTGTCTGTCTGTCTGTCTTTCTGTCTTTCTGTCTGTCTATCTGTTTCTCTGTCTGTCTGTCTGTCTATCTGTCTGTCTGTCTGTCTGTCTGTCTGTCTGTATGTTTGTCTGTCTGTCTGTCTGTCTGTCTGGCTGTCTGTCTGTCTGTCTGTCTGTCTGTCTCTCTCTCTCTCTCTCTCTCGCTCTCTCTCTCTCTATCTCTCTCTCTATCTCTCTCTCTCTCTCTCTCTCTCTCTCTCTCTCTCTCTCTCTCTCTCTCTCTCTCTATCTATCTATCTATCTATCTATCTATCTATCTATCTATTTATCTACATGTAAATAAGCATATCCATCTATATCTATATATCTATATCTACAGCTATATCTATAGCTTTTTGTCTATCCATCTATATCTATATCAATATCTTTCTATCTATCTATCAATCTATCTATCTGTATACGTATATTATACGTGTGCGTGTATGTATGTGTGTGTGTGTGTGTGTGTGTGTTGATGCATGAATGTATATATATCCATCTATCTCTATCTGTCATTCCGTATTGATGTCAACTGGTACATCGATGTTTGTGCCAAGTCGTTTACTTGTAAATACGTTTCACTGTCCATCGATCCCTCAATCATATCAACTTAATTATCTCACTCAAACTTTTTTTTTATGGAATATAACGAACACGTATATAACATTTAATCATTGCAATAACCATCATCCGCCACTGTGCAAGTATCCAGGGATTCAATTACGATAATGATGTAACTTTTTTTTTTCAAGAAACGTTAAACAACAGTCAGCACTGTATATTACACGAGCATCGTCTTACTTCCCTGGAATGTTTGGGAAGAGGCATTTTTAGCGCGTCATGCCCAAAAGCCCTCGGGTTGTGTCGGAGATGCCCCATCGTGGGCGAGAGGGGAGAGGGAGGGAGAGGAAGGAGAGGGAGAGGGAGAGGGAGAGGGAGAGGGAGAGGGAGGGGGCAGGGGGGGAGGGAGAGTGGGGGGGAGGAAGGGAGGGAGGTAGATAGATTGAAAGAGAGAAAGAGAGATAGAGATAGAGATAGAGATAGAGAGAGAGAGAGAGAGAGAGAGAGAGAGAGAGAGAGAGAGAGAGAGAGAGAGACAGACAGACAGACAGACAGACAGACAGACAGACAGACAGACAGTTAGAGATATAGACAGAGATAGAGATAGAGAGAAAGACAGAGACAGAGACAGATAAAAGAGAACAGAGAAAGATAAAGAGAAAGAGAAAGAAAGGGACAGACAATCAGACCGAGCCACACACAGAGAAAGACACAGAGATAGAGACAAACCACACAGACAGACACACCGACAGAGAGAAGCTCCGCGGCAACGAGTCACGTCTGCAAATACCGCGCCGTAACCGCACCCGAACCGCCGCTCAATGTGTGATTGTGCGCGTCACTTTGAGGAGACAGATTGGTTGGTTGCTCAGCGGCCGCGCCACCGCCGGCGAAACTCAAACCAGGAGATCAAGACGAGGGTTAAAGTATCTTGAAAGACAAGGATAATGGCTGTGTGGAGCTTTTATCTATATTCTTTTCCTTTTCTATATCTGTTTTTTTGTTTTTACTTTTATGATAAAGTCTGAGAGTCTCGGATAATATTCGATGTAATTAAGGATATGTAATCTCTCGTGAGATAATCATGTCATTCTGATAGGGATTTAATCTAATATGTCTACTACAGTCATTCTCATTCATACCCCCCCCTCTACAAGTGTCACAATGAACTCGACTCGATTATTACAAACTTCCTCTCCCGGATTCCATGCTAAACCCTTTTGATTCAACAGAACGATGTCACCGTCGAAATCGCTCTACGGGTACAAGTATTCACATGTATGTATATTCATATCCATACACCGAAATGGAATGTCAGGAAGTCAGACAGGGGGGGGGGGGGGGCGGCCCAGCAGGCGACATGTGACGACCAGGAAGAGGATCGAAGACGAGAAACTCCATTGTAAACTGAACACGAGAATTGAGTTATTCCGGGGAGCAGCGACATCGTGTGGCAATTACTCTTATGATCTTGTTAGGATAAAGTTTCAGGCGAGTACGTTCTCCTTCTGCGTTGCCTGCTCTGCCTTCTGCATTGTCCTCTTTCTGTATTGGGTCTACTGTCGGTATATCTCTTGTTAATTTATCTTGTTTGTCTGGTTCCTTTTTTTTTTTTTTTCTCTCTCTCTCTCTTTTTCTTCTTTTGTTTTTTGGTTATGATCATTCTCTTTCTCTCTCTCTCTCTATCTCTGACTCTCTCTCTCTCTCTCTCTCTCTCTCTCTCTCTCTCTCTCTCTCTCTCTCTCTCTCTCTCTCTCTCTCTCTCTCTCTCTCTCTCTCTCTCTCTCTCTCTCTCTCTCTCTCTCTCTCTCTCTCTCTCTCTCTCTCTCTCTCTCTCTTTCTGTCACCCTCCCCCTCTCCCTCTCCCTCCTTCTCTCTCCTTCCCTCCCTCTTTCTACTTCCCTCCCTCCCTTCTTCTCTCCCTTCCTCCCTCTCTTTCCTTCTCTCCTTCCCTCTCTCTCCCTCTTCCCCTCCCTTTCCCCCTCTCTCCCTCCCTCCCTCCCTCCCTCTCTCCCTCCCTCCCTCTCCCTCTCCCTCTCCCTCCCTCTCCTTCTCCATCTCCCTCTCTCCCTACCCCTCCCCCTCTTCCCCTCTTCTTTTCTCCATTCCTCCTCTCATCCAATTTCCCCCTCTCTCTCCAATTGCGAACGGTTAGATCTATCTGCGCACTTTACATGCACTTGACCACGTATGCGTTTCCTCACATACAAAGACCGCATCACCCCCGGACCACCTCCA
>NC_061823.1:29807291-29809791 GCF_019202785.1 Penaeus chinensis
TTTCATTCAGTTCGCTGTAGCTGTCGGAATTATCAAGTCTTCTGCAGAAGTAAAAAATCTGGAGAAAAAAAATAAACGAAAGAAAAACAATAAAACAAAAGAACATCAGTAACGTAACCCACTACCGGATCCTTCAAACATCCCTGAATTTGGAGCGAAAAATAATCGGATCCTGTGATTTTAAAAATGAAAAGAATTATGACGCCCTGGAGCTGGAGATCGCCCCCCCCCCCCCCCCCACCTCCGACATCAGCTGTTTTTTGGAAGTTGTCTAAAGAATGGGAATTGTCTCACGCATTAATATGGTTAATTGAAAGTGCATGAAAGTGTATGTGTGGAAGGTGGGGTCTGGATGTGTGTGTGTGTGTGTGTGTGTATGTGTGTGTGTGTGTGTGTGTGTGTCTGTGCCCACGCATTTTAGAATCTCCAGACAGATCCAGAATTGAAGTGATCGATAAATCGCTACAGTTTTAATTCCTTGCCATCTTTCTCCCTTTCGATTTCACTGCCTCCTTCCTCGTCGGCATTTTCCCCTTCTTCCTCTTCTCTTTTCTCCTCTTTCTCTCTCTCTTTCTCTCTTCCCTTCCTTCAACTTGCTTTCTCTTTCTTTCTCCTGCCTTCCCTTCTCTTTGCTATCTTCTTCCCTTCTCTTCCATACCCCTTCTTTTTCACCATCTCTCCTTCTTCTTCTCTTTCTTCTTCTTTTTTTTTCTCTCTCTCTCACTCCTCCCATCCTCCTTGGTCTCTCTTATTCTCTCGCTTTCCCCCATCTTTCTTCTCTCTCCCTCTCTTTTCTACTTTTTTTTCCTTCATTTCCTTCTCTCTCCCTCTCTTTTTTTTCATTTTCTCTTTCCCTCTTTCCTTCTTTCACTTTTCTGTCCTCTCTCTTTTTTTGTTTCCTTGTTTTTTGTTTATTTGTTTGCTTTCTCCCTCCCACGGGCTCCTTTCTCCCTTTCTATCTCCCTTCTGTTCCCTCCCATCTCCCTCTTGCCAACCTTCACTCTTCCTTACCCATCAACTTTTAATCTCAGCTTCCTCATCCAACTTTCTTTATTCCACTTCCTTTTCCCTCTCTCCGTCCTCCCTCCCTTTCCCTCTCGGTGCCCCCCACTCCTCCTTCTCCCTCCGTCCTCTTTCTCCTTCCCTCTTCTTTCTCCCTCTCTCCTCCTTCTCCCTCCCTCCTCCTTCTCCCTCCCTTCTCCTTCTCCCTCCCTCCTCTTTCTCCCTTCCCTCCTCTTTCTCCCTCCCTCCTCCTTCTCCCTCCCTCCTCCTTCTCCCTCCCTCCTTCTTCTCCCTCCCTCCTCCTTCTCCCTCCCTTCTCCTTCTCCCTCCTTCCTCTTTCTCCTTCCCTCCTCTTTCTCCCTCCCTCCTCCTTCTCCCTCCCTCCTTCTTCTCCCTCCCTCCTTCTTCTACCTCCCTCCTCCTTCTCCCTCCCTTCTCCTTCTCCCTCCCTCCTCTTTCTCCTTCCCTCCTCTTTCTCCCTCCCTCCTCCTTCTCCCTCCCTCCTTCTTCTCCCTCCCTCCTTCTTCTCCCTCCCTCCTCCTTCTCCCTCCCTTCTCCCTTCTCCCTCCCTCCTCTTTCTCCTTCCCTCCTCTTTCTCCCTCCCTCCTCCTTCTCCCTCCCTCCTCCTTCTCCCTCCCTTCCCCTTCTCCCTCCCTCCTCCTTCTCCTTCCCTCCTCTTTCTCCATCTCTCCTCCTTCTCCCTCCCTCCTCCTTCTCCCTCCTTCCTCCTTCTCCCTCCCTCCTCCTTCTCCTTTCCTCCCTCTTTCTCCATCTCTCCGCCCTCCCTCCTTTTCCCTCTTAGTACCCCCCATCTCCTTCTTCTCCCTTACTTCCTCTCTCCCTTCTCCTTCTCCCTCCTTCCTCCCTCTCCCTCTCTCCGTCCTCCCTCCTTTTTCCTCTTAGTGTCCCCTACCTCCTTCTCCCTCCCTCCTCCTTCTCCCTCCCTTTTCCCTTTCAAAACCCTCCCACCCCCACCTCCTCCTCCTTAACCCCCCCCCCCCCCTCCCAACACAACGTCAGCCTTGCACAATGCCACAGGACATTATTTGACGGCATGCTGACGTTTCCGTGACAACTTGTTACATGCGCTGACGTGTTATTACAAATTTGATCCCCCTTTGCGGGAGACAGGTGCGCGGGGGGCAGCTGGAACGTCCTCGCAACTACTAGAGTGGAATATAAAGTGGATCTGTGGCTTCGTTGATGACGGAGACGCCCTCGTGGTATCTGGCCCTTGATCTGTGATGAGGCTGTTGGCCCGAAGTAGCGTGATGGAGGACCTGGGTTGTGTGTAGTCAATGATTTAGAAGGATTTTTATTCCGTACGGTGATTTATAAAGACTTTATTTTGTACAGGGGTTTCTAGGACTTGGGCTTGTGTGTGTAGTTAGCGATTTAGAATGGTTTTGTACAGCGGGTGTTTTTTATTGTGTGTGTGTTTTTTTTTTTTTATGTAGATTCAAATATAAACTGTTTGATATGAGGATTAATTCTACTG
>NC_061823.1:29817291-29819791 GCF_019202785.1 Penaeus chinensis
GGACGCACGACAAACACGGACGCACTAGTCTGTCTATCGGAGGTCGAGCTTATTGGAGAAAAGAGGTGAGTGCGTACACAGAGAGGGAGAGACAGGGGGAGGGGGATGGATATAGACAGATAGATATATGAATAAAGATAGACAGATGTGTGTGTGTGTGTGTGTGTGTGTGTGTGTGTGTGTGTGTGTGTGTGTGTGTGTGCGCGCGCGTGCGAATACATATATACTGTCTATATATAAATTCACGCACATATGCATACACCCGAACTGACAAACAGATATAGAACACAAGTATACCAATAAGGGAATCCCAAAAATAAACGTTAACCCCCCAAATAAGAACATCTCCCCAACCCTGGCCTGGCGCTTATATTCGTCTGAACATTAAAGCAATTTCAAGACGCCACCCGACTCACTCCTCAGCCCGCGCGCCAGGGGATTTCAAGCCTTAGCGCATCCCGGCTCTAAGGTCGATAATCCCCGCTCAGTCCAGACGCTAATTATCATTTCCAAAATGGTCTTCGTTATAAGGAGTACGCTAACATGCGAGAGGCCGTGTACAGTCTGGGACAAAATGTGATTACGATGTAACTTCGAAAGCAATAAAATACCATTACTGTTATCTTGCGTGTCCTTGATACCACTTTATTACCAAACTTTAAGTCAAAAGTCGGCTGTAATTAGTGAAAGTTGGACAAGGAGAATATCTTGGAAAATGTTTGCTTTCTGCTCGTGAAGAATTAGAAGAATGGGAATTCCTGGCGACTTAGGCTGCGAGTAACAATCGCTTGGTAATGGAGACTGATTTAATCAAGAAGATACATATGCTTTTACCTTAATTACCTTAAAAAAAACTCTGCACATCACGTCTATCTATCGGACTGGTATATATGTAGATATATATATATACATATATATATCCCGTGTTTATCTCTCTGCTTATCTGGATATCTCTCTGTCTATATGTCAAACTTTTTATTCATCTGTCTGTATGTCGGTTTGTATACATGTATATATGTATGTAAGTATGTATGTATGCATGTATATATGTATGTAAGTATGTATGTATACATGTATATATTTATGTATGTATGTATGTATACATGTATATATGTATGTAAGTATGTATGTATACATTTATATATGTATGTAAGTATGAGTGTATACATACATATATATATATATATATATATATATATATATATATGCATGTAAGTATGTATGTATACATGTATATATGACTGTCCTATCTAAGTATCCATATATTTTTATATATCTATCTATCTGTCTATAAGTCTTTTAATTGACCAATATATCTGCATGTATATCCATCAGACTCTCTACTCATATATCTGTTTGCATTTGTGGGTGTTTATTTGTGTGCAGATAGACGAGCTAAGCTGTGTGTGTGTGTGTGTGTGTGTGTGTGTGTGTGTGTGTGTGTGTGTGTGTGTGTGTGTGTGTGTGTGTGTGTGTGTGTGTGTGTGTGTGTGTGTGTGTGTGTGTGTGTGTGTGTGTGTGTATATATACCACGGTTAATCCTCCTGAAGACGTTTTATATTTTACCTCAAATCCAGGTGTAATAAAGCTTCACTTTTCTATCTACTTCTCCGGCCACGCCCACTCCTACGCCCCCGCCCACGCCAGGCACCCTTCCTTGTCACCCTTCCTTATCACCCTTCCTCGCTCCCTCGCTCTCACACACTCGCGTCCTTTGTACTCTGCCTCACCCTGAGAGTAAATAAGCAAATGACCTCTCCTCAGACCGTTGATAATTTAATACCATATTTGATTTCATATACATAACAATCGTGATAATGTCGGGAGTTGAGATTTGTTCCGTATTATTGCTTGAAATTGGAAATACATATAATGTTTTTTTTTTATTAAATTACTATTACAACTACGTTCCTTTCTCCTTTTTTTTTCATTTTACATTGAATGGGCGGTTGTAAGTATTCGATTTCGCCCCTTGGTAAACATGACCTCTATTTGACCTGACCCCATGAGGGGCGGAGGTTCCCAAACACGACTCAATTATAGGACCATTTGCCCGCAGGTCACACACACCCAGAATGAATGGGAGATGGAAAAGTCCTTTTGCTCCCACGAAAAATAGATTACAGCGATCGCATCTGATAAGAAGGGTCGCCGAGGGTGAAGTGAGGTCCTACGGGAAATTCCTCAAATAGAAAAAAGTGAAAAATAATATATATAAATAAATATATATATATATATATATATATATATATATATATATATATATATACATATGTGTGTGTGTGTGTGTGTGTGTGTGTGTGTGTGTGTGTGTGTGTGTGTATGTGTGTGTGTACACAATCATGCGTGCACATAAACTCGCATATATATGTATATATATATATATTTATATATATATATATATATATATACATATATATATATACATAAATATATACACATATATATACATATATATATACATATACATATACATATATATATGTATGTATGCATGTAT
>NC_061823.1:29827291-29832291 GCF_019202785.1 Penaeus chinensis
TCTTTCGTTTTCCATCCATTTTTTTTTTTATCCTCTCGTGTGTATTGGCTCTTGGTTTGTCTGTTTGTCTGTATGTCTGTTTGTTTGTCTTTCTGTTTGTCTGTCTGTTTGTCTGTTTGTCAGTTTGTCTGTTTGTCTGTTTGTCTGTTTGTCTGTTTGTCTGTTTGCCTGTTTGCCTGTTTGCCTGTTTGCCTGTTTGTCTGATTGTCTGTTTGTCTGTCTGTTTGTGTGTCTGTCTGTGTGTCTATCTGTCTGTCTGTCTGTCTGTCTCTCTCTCTCTCTCTCTCTCTCTCTCTCTCTCTCTCTCTCTCTCTCTCTCTCTCTCTCTCTCTCTCTCTCTTCTTACGTGGGAAGAGGGGATGGTTTGAATTTGCTTCTGTTTAAAGTCTTTGTAAAGGTTGAAAGTCAATATAATCCCTGATTTTTTTTTTTTTTTTCAAATAAAAATAAGCTTTATTACGAAGACGTCGATGGTGATGATAATAAGAATTGTCGACGTAGCTATTATCAACGGTATCATACATATCAACATTTACCATTTAATTAATCCGTAGAATACACTGTAGAGATAACAAGACATACACGTGTAAGAAAATAAATCTACTGCCCCCCCCCCCCCCTCTCTCTCTCCCTCCACTTACCTGTAAAATGTGGGGCGTAGGGGCGGTGGGGTGGAGGGGGGGGGGGGGATTGGGGCTTGAGCACAAGTAATTCGAAGTGAGGGTACTGTGTCAGGCACTATAAGGTTTCTGAGCCTTGTGCATGTGTGTTGGGAGTGTGGGGGGAGGTGGGTTGGGGGTGAGTATGTGTGTGTGCTTGCTATTTATTTGATCGTTATCGTTCTAGTTATCAATAGCCTTTTATTTATTACTTCATTGTTGTGAAATTATGATTCGTCTCTATTAGGTGACCTTTTTTATTGTTATTTTGGTTAATGTTAATGGTTTATGGTTTATGGTAAATTTTGGATTGAATTACACATACGGAAATAAATAATTAATTCCAATTAAGAAAAGGGTTACCATTTTTTTAATAATTTCTGAAAAGATAAGAACTTTTCGTATATCAACTGACCTTAAATGTATCGAACCTATCTACCAGTACACCTTTATAACTACTGTCTCTTACTCACGAAACATGCACAGTTGATTTTCTACACTGTGAAAACCATAAAAAATGTATTATGATTATACAATAATAATAATACAAAATACAAACCCCGAATGCAGATAGATCAATTTATCACAATTGAAAAATAAATTGATTAAAAAACACACACACACACACACACACACACACACACACACACACACACACACACACACACACACACACACACACACACACACACACACACACACACACACACACACACACACACACACACACACTCACACACACACACACACGCAGGCCTCGTCAGCTTCAGAAAAGAGGATTCGAACCAACGTCTTCCCAGATGTTCCCGTTAGGAAGCCGGTCGAAGGCGGGTCGCCTCAGCAGGCATCTTATTTCTCCGTCAATTGTGTTTGTTTGTTTGTTTCCTGTTTGTCAGTTTGTTTGTGTTGCTTATCTGTTTTGTTACTTCGTTTCCTGTGTATCAGTTTATTTTGTTTGTTTTGTGAACTGTTATCATTTTATTTTATTTGTCTGTTTGTTTCCTGTTTATCAGCTCATTTTATTTGTTTGGATGGTTGTATTTTATTTATGTGTATGTGTGTGCTCACTGTGTATTTTTTTGTTTTCACTTATTCGTCCATTTATTTACCTTTCTATCTATTCATCTATTTGTTTATCTATCTACCTGTCTGTCTATGTATGTATGTATGTATCTATGTATGTATGTATGTATGCATGTATGTATGTATGTATGTATGTATGTATGTATGTATGTATGTATGTATGTATGTATGTATGTATGTATGTATGTATCTATCTATCTATCTATCTATCTATCTATCTAACTATCTGTCTGTCTGTCTCTCTACCTACCCATTTATCTATCCATCTATTTACTTATTTTTATATTCATCCACTTACCCATTCATTTACATATCCGTCCATTCATTTACCTATTAATTAATCTCTTCATTCAATCATCCATTTATACCTACTTATACCGACAATAAACCTCTTCGTCTCATTTACTTACATTTCTAAGTATTTATCTCGTATACAATGATCACGAGGTTTAATTTTCTAATTTAGAATCTACTTGTGTACGGATGCATGACAGTCAACTCATTACTGTGGCTCTGAAAAGTATTTCGCGCGGAAATCGATGTCATTAAACACGGCAAAAGAGTTGAAAATTAGCGTTTATAAGAGTTCCGTTCATAATTAGTGGGCAAATCACACCGCCAGTTTATCAAACATAATGCAATTCAAATTCGATGTTTTTGTTTTTTGTTTTGTTTTTTGCGTGCTGTTCATCGCCATGTTCAGGTATCTGTCGGTAATATATATATATATATATATATATATATATATATATATATATATTTTTTTTTTTTTTTTTTATTCATTCGCGTATCTATTTATTTATTTATTCATTCACGTATTTATTTATTTATTCATTCATTCACGTATTTATTTATTTATTTATTCATTCACGTATTTATTTATTTATTTATTCATTTATCTATTTATCTGTTTATTATTATTTCCAGAAGTGTCTCTCCACCTTGTATATCAGAAACTAGTCCGCACTTTATCCGTCTTACGTTAAACCTGTCACGACCTGTCTGAACTTGAACTGACATGAGACACTCGTGCGGTTGGTCTAAGTCACACCTCACAACTTTGTCCTCTCAAGTGACTGAGTTCTTTTGTTTTGTTTTTTACCGGGGGGGGGGGTCATTTCAGGTGATTAGCGAATGTCATTTTCATTATTATTTGTGTTTATAGAGAGGAATTGGTGGTGCGCGGGTTTTGAAGGAATAGTTATTGTTAAGTTTTTTTTTTTTTTTTTACTCTCTCACTCTCTCTCTCTTTCTCTCTCTTTCTCCCTCCCCCCTCCTCTCTCTCTCTCTCTCTCTCTCTCTCTCTCTCTCTCTCTCTCTCTCTCTCTCTCTCTCTCTCTCTCTCTCTCTCTCCTTCCCTCTCCTCATCTGTCTTCCTTTCCTCCCCTCTCCCTTGTACGAGATTACAATGAAGACATTTGGTTCTGGTCAGGATTTATGGCAGTGATGTGTGAAATCCCGGCCGTTTGCGAGAGGAATTTTCGAAACCCTAGAGCTGGCTCAGCATCCCGGCCTCGCTCACTTCCTCCTACTGCCGAAGCATTTTTTCTACTCCATATGTATTGTACTATTTCATATACGGAACGTGTGTATGGTGAATGTATAAACACACATATACATACATACACACACACGCACGCACTCACACACACACATACATACATACATACATACATACATACACACATACACACATACACACACACACACACACACACACACACACACACACACACACACACACACACACACACACACACATGTGTATATATGTGTGCGTATATATATATCATATATATATATATATATATATATATATATATATATGCACATTCACTCATTATCTGCAAGAGAGAACATTAGATTGAATAATTAATCTATTGTTTCATTATCAACTGATTAATATATATATATATATCCCGTGATGCGCAAGACTGGACGCATTCAATTGCCAACTAAAATCACAGAAAAAAAATACTGATCGGCTAAAAACAAAAAAAAACAAAACAAAAAACGTGGAATGAGTTAGAGGAAAATAACATAAAAATATAAAAGATTATTTCATTAATTAGGAAAATGAGTACATCCTTTTTATAGATAAAAACATACCAATCACCAGGCTTTGGCAAGGGGGGGGGGGGTGCAGCAAATTATCAAAGGGAAGTTAATTAATTCTTTCGCCTTCACTAACGTTTTCAAATTGTTTCGACTGACGTTTCCACATAGTTCACAGTTTTAACACGCGATGCTTGCTGGTACTCGCAAAATGGACTCGGTTTCCGATATCACTGTTTGTCTTTTGTTTGTTTATGTGCCGTTCGTACGTGTTTATCGTTAATTTTGATGCTTCAGGAAATTATTTCATGGGTACCGGAGAATGGCAAAGGGTGCTTGACATACAATACAGGGTGGGTGGTCTGCTGGCTCGCCTCTGTTTGCTGTCAGTTAAGAATGGTTACTGTACTTGGAACGCTGCTTATACGCTAATGTCAGATATAACTGTAGTGAGCTTCGTTTCGACACTGACTCATCCATTTCTTACTGAGTCATACTTAGTCACTGACGATTACAACCCTGATCTAGTGTGCAAAGAATGACGCCAACATTGTGCCTGTTTGTGACGTCATACAGATAGAAGTGACGCCATAAAGGTAGGCGTGACGTCATCAAGTGGACGCGCAACCTCGTCCAACCCGCTTGAAGTATGACGTCACTCATCCGGTATCTCGATCCTTCACATTTTCTCCGACATTTCTCGCTAAACATCTTTATTTACTCACTTCCTCTCTCTCCTTTTAGCTTCCTAACTTTCTCATGCCTTGAATTCCCCCATGATACATACCACCCGAAGGCTACCACTCAACCATTACGCAAACCGTTTGAAAAATAGGGATTTGAAAACATGCATAAAATCGGTCGATGTTTTAGAGATACATGCGTGATAGAAAGCACCGATCCATCTATCTTTCAAAATAGCGGTCGCGATGGATCAGATTCGAAATTCCCGCTCAAAATGGACGGCCTATTATGAGTGATGAAAATAACAGTTACATATACTCTTTTGAATGGGTGGACCATGCCCGCTCGCCAAAGGGTGCCCCCGGACGCCACAGCCTCCAAACACATCCCGTAGATCTGTGAATATGCATATGTATGTCGGCTCTGACTCACATGGCGAAAAATATACATACGCATATGTTATTGTACAGCTTTTGATACGCTAATACTCGCCAGAAAGGATTTAGAAACATGTTCCCA
>NC_061823.1:29837291-29842291 GCF_019202785.1 Penaeus chinensis
TTTAATTACACGCCATTGTTACCATGGGAAATACCGCCTGTCCCCTTTATCGTCTATGGGATGACGGGCCGAATAGCCAAGATTCGTTTCTGGATTCGAAGCGGTTTCGAGTCGTTGTTTCAAAGCTAGTGAAGCGGTTGAGCGAGGCTTCGTTAGAGTGCGATGTACACATGATCGATGTGTGTGTATGTATATATACAGAGGAGGTTACGTAGATAAATAGAAAGAGAGAGAGAGAGTGCTTGTTGGTATATGAGTTTCCTGTGCATTCCGGTGTGAGAACTTCTCAGCGAAAAGCAAAATAACTTGATATGTGGATGTTCAATACATAACTAATGTGAAATCTCTCTCGTCCCTTAAAATTTCGTTTTCCCCTATCTCTCCCCTATGTGTGTGTGTGTGTGTGTGTGTGTGTGTGTGTGTGTGTGTGTGTGTGTGTGTGTGTGTGTGTGTGTGTGTGTGTACATATGTATGTGTATGTATGTATATATTACATATATTTATTTATCTATTTATGTATATGTATGTCTATATATATGTATGTATGTACATATATGTATACAGATGTGTGTGTATATATATATGTGTGTGTGTGTGTGTGTGTGTGTGTGTGTGTGTGTGTGTGTGTGTGTGAGTGAGTATGTGTGCATGTCTGTATGCATGCACATACAGACATATATATGTGTGTGTGTGTGTAGGTGCATATGTCCTTATCTATCAGTCTAATTGTATCTATCAATCTAATTGTATCTATTTATCTATATATGTGTGAATATACAAATGTATGTGTATAATATATATATACATATATATATATATATATATATATATATATATATATATATATAACATAGAGAGAGAGAAAAAAAATCTTGGCACATCCACTGATCATGAGTGGGGAAAAAGCGAGACGGACTTAATGGCACACTGATAGATGGACAGTCATTAAACGTGTACATAAGAAAGGAAATAAAGTTTAAAAAAGAAAAAAAGAAAAAAAGGCTAAAGGGATTCTGAACAACCAAAAATAAATCACAAATATAAAGAATCTAGACTATTTACTGAAGAAGAAGTTCCTGCAGTTGGTGTACGGTTGTTCGAATCCCAGATGGTCCGCCGTCTACTACGCCCTTCGGTAGTTCCTTTGCTCGTCAATAGCCGTCTGGTTGCCAATAGCCATTCAAAGGGATGACGGGGGAAGGAGGGTCGTTAGTGGTTGGGGAGGGAGGGAAGGGGTCACTGGTGTTGGAGAGGGGACGGTCGAGGGGGGAGAGGGTGGGTCATTTAGGGTAGGGGGGAGGAGATGGGGCGGGTAAAGGAAGGAGGCTGGTCATTCGGGGAGATGAAGGGACGGGGGTTGGGAGGGAGTGTCGGAGTAGGGGAGAGAGGGCGGGGGTGGGGTGGGTAGGTAGTCTTTGGTGGAGGAGAGAGGGTGGGAGGGGTGGATGGGGTGGGTGGTCATTGGTGTAGGAGACGGAGTGAGAAGAGGTGGGGGGTCGGTGGTGTAGGAGAAGGGAGGGAGAGGGGTCACTGGCGGCAATGGGGGGGGGGGGAGGCTCAAGGGAATGAATGGGCTAAAGTGAAAGAGGTGATTTGCTAGCGGACCGTGAGTGCTAGTGTGGTAAGGAAGGGAAAATACCCCGCTGTGTAAATGGAACTTTGGAACTGTATGTGAGTGTGTGTGTGGGGGGGGGGGGGAGGCTTGTGCAAGCAAGCGCTCGCGCGTGAGAGTGTGTGTGAATGGATGATTGGTTCTGAATTGTGTGATAAGTTTATTATACAGACGCACACATACATATATATATAGAAATAGAGATATAGATATAGATATAGATATAGATATATAAATCTAAACGACTGATTTGTTCCTCTGCTTGTTCAACAGCACCTACATCTCTAAAATATACCCTGCTGTCAGTTTCAACACAGTTATGTAAGATAGTCCGTATTGCGTGTGGATGAGATATAAACTGAGGGTCCGTGTCTATACGTGTGTGTGTGTGTGTGTGTGTGTGTGTGTGTGTGTGCATATATACACGCTCGCTCAGATACATGCATGTGACATTCAAATAGGCGTGAGACCCCGCATTGGTAACCTATACACGCCCATTGTAAACGAAACTACAATCAATTGATAAATGAATAAATAGTTAAAAGTTCAGTAATTACCAAATTATCGGATGACAAAAGGAACAGCTGACTAGACTTAAACCTCATTATGTCAGGGAGCCAATTGGTCGACGTTTGAATTAACTCATTTGTATTGATTCGAAGCAGCGAGCGGTCATTCGACGTAAATTGTGCACTGAAGCCGTTCACAATTATTTCCTAAATGAGTTGTGTGTTGACGATTCTAATGATTAAACATTTATTAAGATACTATTATTATACCTCTATTATATTTACGACTGTGACATATATTCTGATCCCATTCATCATATGAAATTCTATACAATCAAATGTTCATTACTGAACGAATGTTAACGGACGCTCTGACTTTCGGTTCAAACAATGCACGATTCATCTATAAAACAAATAATTCATATTTCAAATGAAAGGGCTCTCTTTTAATGGGCGGAGGTTATTTTTATATTTCAAACAGAGATCTAAAACTTTTGAAATACAGCTGTATTTTCAGCTTTAAAATGCACTCGCACGTGTTGTCCAGAGCGCAACCATCCACTGTAAACAATGCTCGATGAAAAGGGACGAAGTTCAGTGTGTTTTCTCGTTGTTTGGTATATTAAAACTTCTGGCTCTTTAATCCTTCCGAATGTCACGAAAGTTTGAATGATAAGAATGGGAATAGATAAAAGATAACATCAGGTCGTGCATTTGAGAGGATGCGAAGGAACAAAGGACGTTTATGAACAAAAACACGAGATGAAGTTTTTTTTTCAGTGAATACGTGGAATGATTGCTGATGTGAGCATGAATTTGAATATTTAAATGTAAGCTGGGAATACGTGTGTGTTTGTGTGTGTGCTTTGTGTGGTGTGTGTGTGTGTGTTTGTGTGTGTGTGTGCTTTGTGTGGTGTGTGTGTGTGTGTGTGTGTGTGTGTGTGTGTGTGTGTGTGTGTGTGTGTGTGTGTGTGTGTGTGTGTGTGTGTGCCTATTGCATATTCACGGTGTGAACGATATAATCACAAACGAAAAGTCTGAAATGCTTGCACAATGCATCAGTGTACTGCATACACATTTTCCCACAGACAATATTTTAATTTTCCACAGACATAACAACACACACACATACACACACACAACCCCCTCCCCCCTACCGCCGACCCCACCCACACACACACTTTATATGCGTCTCTTTACTCTGCAGACCAAACTCGGAGATACAAATGCCCCGCCCACATCTTAACTTCCAACGTTATGTTGATTTACGCGAATGCAGTTACAGTCGTGAGCTAAGTATCCCCTAAAGGCCAAGTTCAGACGCTCTGGCAACTTTTCGTCTAAGTTTGAAAATGTCAGGATTATATAACAGAGTGAACAGCGCCTCATTCGGAAGATGTTCTCCGCGCAGCAATTACTGTTCTTAGTCACTTAGTGTAACAATGTCGTTAAGGGTCGTTTTAATGTGCTGGTGAGAGGGAGACATTTAACCTTGCTTCCTCTTGCTCGCATCTACTCTTGCATCCTTCTCTCACTCTCTTCCCCTTTCTTCTCTTATCATTCTCTTTCTCTCTCTCTCTCTCTCTCTCTCTCTCTCTCTCTCTCTCTCTCTCTCTCTCTCTCTCTCTCTCTCTCTCTCTCTCTCTCTCTCTCTCCTCTCTCTCTCTCTCTCTCCCTCTCTCTTCTCTTACCTTCTCTCTCTCTCTCACTCTTTCTTCACTTATTTTCTTTCGCATCTCTCCCTCGCTCTTTATTCTCTTAACTTCTCTCTCTCACCTTCTCTCTCTCTCTCTCTCTCTCTCTCTCTCTCTCTCTCTCTCTCTCTCTCTCTCTCTCTCTCTCTCTCTCCCTCTCTCTCTCTCTCTCCCTCTCTCTCTCTCTCTCTCTCTCTCTCTCTCTCTCTCTCTCTCTCTCTCTCTCTCTCTCTCTCTCCCTCTCTCTCTCTCTCTCTCTCTCTCTCTCTCTCTCTCTCTCTCTCTCTCCCTCTCTCTCTCTCTCTCTCTCTCTCTCTCTCTCTCTCTCTCTCTCTCTCTCTCTCTCTCTCTCTCTCTCTTTCTCTCTCTCCATCGCTATCTCTCCTTTCTTCTCTTATCTTCTCTCTCTCTCTCTCTCTCTCTCTCTCTCTCTCTCTCTCTCTCTCTCTCTCTCTCTCTCTCTCTCTCTCTCTCTCTTCATGCTCTGATTCTCTCTTCCTTTCTCGTTTCTTCATCTTTCTCTTCTATTATCATTTTATTTTTCCTCCTGTTTTTCTTCTCTTCTCTTTTATTCTCTTCTATTTCTTTTCTTCTCTTACCTTCTTTCCTGATCCCATCCCATCTCTTCCCTTTCACTTTTCAATTATAGATAAAACAAAAACAGACGACTTATTATCCCTCCTCATAAAGGCGCAGAAAAACACGTTCCCCTTTCGGCTCAGATGCTAATAAAAATTTCGACTTAAATACCTTCGATGAACTCTCGTCTCCAACCCGAAATCAATGGCAGCGAAATGAATCTCTATCCACCTTCACCCCTTCTTCCCCTCCCTTCCCCACTCCTCTCCCTCCCCCACTCTTACTCCCCTCCTTCTCCTACTACTCTCTCCCTCTTCCTCCATTCCCCTCCCACTCCCCTCTTTTTCCCCTCCCTCTCCCCTTCCTCTCCTACACCTACACTCCTCCCTCTCCAACACCCCTCCCCTACTCCCTCTCCCACTCCCCTCCCTCTCCAACACCCCTCCCCTACTCCCTCTCCCACTCCCCTCCCTCTCCCACTCCTCTCTTCCCCATACCCCTCCCACTCCCCTCTTATTCCCCTTCCTCTCCCGCACCTACACTCCTCCCTCTCCCGCTCCCCTCCCTCTCCCACTCCCCTCTCCTACTCCCACTCCCACTCCCACT
>NC_061823.1:29859791-29862291 GCF_019202785.1 Penaeus chinensis
ATTCACAAACTAGAATGTAATCATCCTCTTGTTGTATTTCAAGTCGGCTTTGATGTTCTTCGCCGCCAAAAAGGTTATATAATTTTATTTTATAGTCGAGCATAAGCCTTGTATCACAGCCTCCAGCAAAAACAAATAATTACCGTCTACTCCTTCTCCTTCTTTATCATCGTCTGTTCTTCTTCTCCTCCTTCGCCTTTTTGCTTCTGCTATCCTCTTTTCTCTCTTTGTATTTTTTCATGATCTTTCTAATTATCGTTATTACCATTGTTATTATTACCATGATATTTATCACTATATTTATCGTAGTCCTCCTCCTCCTACTACTGCTACTACTGCTACTACTACTACTACTATTATAATTATTCGTCTCTTATCCTTCATTTCTCCCTCTTGATCCTCATCCTCATCATCCTGTTCCTCCTTCTCCTTGTTTTTCTCTTTCTTCTCTTCTTCCTCCCCCTCCTCCTCTTAATTCTAATCCTAATCCTCCCCCTCCACCTCCTCCTCTTCCTCCTCCTCTTCCTCCTCCACCTCCTCCTCCTTCTCCCCCTCTTTCTCCTCCTCTCCCTCCTCCCTCCTCATCCTCCTCTTTCTCCTTTCCCCTCATTTTCGGCGCCGCTGCTGCCTCCTCTTCCTCCTCCTTCTACTTCTCTTCTGTCTCTCCCTCTTCCTCCGCCTCCTCCTCATCATCATCATCATCCTTCATCTTATTATAATTGTTCTTCTTCTTCTATTTCTCCTCTTCCTCTTCCTCTTCCTCCCCTTTACCCTCCTCCTCCTCCTCCTCCTCCTGCTCCTTCTCCTCTTCTTCTTCTTCCTTTTAAGCCGCCTTCTCCTCCTCCTCCTCCTCCTATAATCCCTCTGCTCTTTCTCCTTCTCTGTCTCTCCCTCTTCCTTCTCCTTCCCCTCTTCCTCGTCCTCCTCCTCTCCATCCCACTTTCTTCATCTCGCACTTCTTCCTTTAACGTAAGGCGGGGAGACGCGTAAATTACCATCATGGCTATGAATATTTACTCATTAATTATGCAAATACTCGGGACCGGAACTTGTTATGCACCGATGTGAGTGTTTTGGGCACGCCTTGTTGCAAGTGCTTGTGGTGTTAAGTGATAGACAGGGAGATAGATGTAATGGTGTCAGTAGTAGAATTGATAGTGCTTGTGCTGCTAAATGATGTGATTGGTGTTGGTGGTTGTACTGGCGGTGTTAGTGGTGTTAAATAATGATGAAATAAATGGTGTTTCTGGTTATGTTGGCTGTCTTATTGGTGATAAATGATGCCAGTGGTTGTGGTTGTGTTTTGTAGTGTTAAATAATGGTGGATGAATGGTGTCAGGATCCGGGTTGGCAATGTGGTGTTAAATGATGGTGAGTGAACGGTGACCGTGGTTGAGAAAACGAAATAATATTCCAGTGCATAAGCTTATAAACTAATGATAAGAAATAATGAAAATAATCACGTTAAGGTCAGTCAACAATAGACAGTAGAGCCTGACCCAAATAACAAGGAAAAAGGCAAGAAAAAAAAAGGCGAGAAAGACAAAGAAGGAGGACAAAAAAAATATACGTTCTTACCAAGTTATAACTTATTCCTCGCCATTTAAGCCTGTTAATTGCAGCGCGTGACTAAAATATGTGCTCGGCGTGGAAAAAAAAAAAACTTTTTTTTTTTAACCCCGCAATAAGACCGGGGTACAGTGGCACACGAAAAGGATATTTCCATTTTAATTGCTGTTTATCATACATTAAAAGCAGATGGTTACTATGGCACAGTCGGTGCTGGATGCTGCGTAATTTACTTATTACGAAAGTCGATCTGTGTTCTTTTGGTTTGCTTACTCTCCTCTCAGTTTGATTTTAGATTTATATGCATATGTATTTCTTTCTTTTTTTTTTCTTTCCTTCTTTTTTTTTCGTTTTCTGTTAGATTTTTTTTTTTTTAATGTATTTTTCCCCGTATATCAACATGTTATGAAAGACAAGGACGGCTTCCATTAAGTTAAAATTGAAAAGAAATCTACCAACCGTTAGGATTTTTTTTCGTTTTTACTTTATGTATCTATCTACTTATATCTTCTTTCTTTCTTTCCTTCGTTCACTTTTTCGTTCTTTCTTTTCTGCCCAAAGGAAATTGTCTCCTTTAGGTTTCATACATTCAGAAGACCTTCGCAAACGTGGAATATTCTTCCATTAAACCTCTGAAAAGTTGCATCTGAAAAAGTAAAGCCTACATGCATTTTCTCTTGATTATTTGATTTTGTGAGTGGATTTCAATGTCTTTTACTATAAATGAGAGTCGAATAAAAGAAACATATATATAAATAAAAACTTCACTCTAATGCAAGGAAGATAATGATGATCTTGATAATAACAACGGTAAAGATAATGAAAGCAAAGATGACAATTGATATCATAATAATGATACTATCATCATCACTATTACTGATACAACGGTTCCCTTCCTGTGGGTAATGGTCGACTGATGAACCAAGACATA
>NC_061823.1:29919791-29924791 GCF_019202785.1 Penaeus chinensis
TGATTGGATCTAGTTGGAACTGAAGACTGAATCGTGTGGCTTTTATGGTCGTTACTTACCGCCCACGTCACAGTGAAAGTATATGTGGATGCTTATGTGAATTTATGTATGTGGATGTAAGGAATATACGAACTGTGTGTATGTGTGTGGGAGTGTGTGTGTGTGTGTGTGTGTGTGTGTGTGTGTGTGTGTGTGTGTGTGTGTGTGTGTGTGTGTGTGTGTGTGTGCGTGTGTGCTTTAAAAATGAAATGTGTAACAGATATGTCTTCTATGATATAAAACAAAGTGACGCATCAACAGTGCACTTACTGACTCACTCTCCGACACTCCTTTGTCGATCACCTTAAACGTCAGAGTCTGCCGGCTTTCTAATGATTCACTATTTTTTCTTCCTTTATTATCAGATTACCCATGATATCAAAAAGATAATTTACGATAGTGACCCAGCAGATTTATGCTTCTCTCAACAAAACTAACATCTCCCCCCGACAGTAAGCCTTTAAATGAAGGATGTCAAAGAGTAACGAAAATAAACATCAGTACATCAACCAACACCATCATTCATCTCCTAAGTCCTTGCATCATAACAATAATAAGTTAATACATGCTTTGTTCCTTCCTCTCCTTTTGCAGCTAGACAGCGCGGCGGCACTTGGCTGCGTTCAAGAGGGCGAGAGGACGAATGATTGCGCACGGAGAGTAAACACAGACATACTGCTGGTTCGTTCGCTTATGCACCCGGGCGAGACGACCGTGCAAAGCAGTAGTTCCTCCAACTTAGCACATTTGTTTGGATAATGCGGGAAAAATGGTATGTTTCGTTGGTTTGTTGTGTTGTGTGGAAAAGGGGGTGGGGATATCGGAGAATCACTCTTATGTTTTTGTTTTGTTTTCCGTCTGAGTCAGTTGTTGGGTTTATAGCAGTAGTTATGCCTTTTATAACATCTCTTATTCTCCATTTCATCACTTTTGTCTTTCCAACGTTACATCGTGCCAGAAATTCTCGGCAAATATGTGCTGGCAAGCGTACCTTCCTTAAGCACACGATCGCGTGTGAGTCCAAAGGCGTGCAATCTAGCTTCGGCAACAGCTCCTTTGCGTACGTCTGTGTATTCTGTTGAAATGGTTCCAGATATACATCATTTTGGCAGTATTTGGGCGGAAAGCATTAGTCAGAATGTGGATGCATACATATTACTGGTTAGATAGTAATAATAGATTAAAGCCAGAGGATTAGGGCACAAAGGAATCACCAGGACGTGAATTAACAAAGGAAAGCAAACTGCGTCTGGAAAAAACAAAACAAAAACGAACAGTTGTTGGACGAAGCATCAGGCTTATTCCAAGAAAGATAACAGAATATTCTGGATAAGGTGTTTGCGAGCTGTGGGGGACGTATAAAGTGCAGCAGTAAAGATTCACGTGAGAGCGTGTTCGAGAGCGGCCGACCGAATTGTCTCGCATGTACGAACACGCCGAGCGTTCGCATAACCCAAGGAGAACCAGCCAGGGGCAACAACTTCTTTAGAGTTCGAGCCTCTTTTCACAACCATGCCGTTCCCAGGGCCAGGCTGTTTCTAGAGCCAGGCCAGGATCAGGGCCAAGATGGACCCGGGCCCGAGCTCCTCTCCCCCTCCGCAGAGATTTACGAGGTAATAAGATGACGGAGCCCACGCCAGGGAGCGGCGGGGTCTGTCCGGGATGCTGCGTCGTGAAGGTCGTGCTGAGTTGTGTCTTATCTCGGCGAGGAGCGCGTGAAGACGAGTATAAAGGTCATAGCTGGACCTCCATTGCTCCAAGATTTTATGTATGGACGTAAACACTTGCGCAACTTACAATTTACTCCGCAGTCGTGGTTAATAATTAAGAGCTTAACTGATCGTGAGTAATAGTTACATACCTCGAACATGAGGAGGGCAAGTTCACTGTGATTAGTACGAAAAAAATGCTACTGACGACAGTCCTAGCGTTACATAGAGACTCCCTCGCTCCTAGCTTCGTCAGACCAATCTCCTTAACATTAAAGATTCAAATCCTCTTTAATCTACTTAAATGCGATTTACAAACATCAATAACGGAGAAAGACATATATCAAAAGTTTACTTTAATAAGGTCTTCCTAGAAAGGTTATTTTCCGATAGTTCCCGGATGAATTATCCAACGGGTTGAAAGTTCCCTTTGCATAAGAATGCCTAATGAGCTTAAGTGTTAGCCGTTTCACTTTGTAAGCGACTGGGGGAGAAGAGGAGGCTGAGAAGAAAGGAAAACTCGAGAAATAGAGAGGGAATAAAGAAAGGATGGGAGGGCGAGAGAGAGAGAGAGAGAGAGAGAGAGAGAGAGAGAGAGAGAGAGAGAGAGAGAGAGAGAGAGAGAGAGAGAGAGAGGGAGAGTGAGAGAGAGAGAGAGAAAGAGATAGAGAGAGATAGAGAGAGAGAGAGAGAAAGAGAAAGAGAGAGAGAGAGAGAGAGAGAGAGAGAGAGAGAGAGAGAGAGAGAGAGAGAGAGAGAGAGAGAGAGAGGGGGGGGGGGGAGGAGAGAACAGACAGACATACAGACATACAGACAGACAGACAGACAGACAGACAGATAGACAGACAGAGACAGAGAGTAGGAGAGAAAAGGAAGAGACAGGATTTATGGATTCAAAAACAGACAGAGAGACAGAATAACACAGAGACAGAGGGATATATATATAAGGAAAAAAACATACAAATGCAGCAACATAGGAACAGATAAACAGAGGCAAAGGACGGAAGGAAGAAAACAAAATAAGCAACAAAATACATGTAGATAGAAAAGAAATAATTTTTAAAATAATAAAAAGGATAATAATGATAATAAAGACAATAACGATAAGAAGAAGAATGATGATGATGCCAATAATAATGATAACAACAGTAATAATATTAATGATAATAGTAATAATGATAATGATGATAATAATAATAACAATAATAATAATAATAATAATAATAATAATAATAATAATAATAATAATAATAATAATAATAATAATAATAATAATAATAATAATAATAATAATTATAATAATGATAATAATAATAATAATAATAATAATAATAATAATGATAATGATAGTAATAATAATAGCAATGATAACAATGATAATGATTGTGATAATAATAGTAATTATAATAATAATAATATTTATAATAATAAAGATAATTATAATAATAATAATGATAATAATGGGAATAATGATAATAATGATAACAGTAATAATAATAATAATAATAATAATAATAATAATAATAATAATAATAATAATGATAATAGTGACATTAATAATAATAACAATGATAATAATAACAATGATAATGATAACAATATTGACATTAATAATTATAATAAATAAAAAAAATAAATAATAGAAAATAACAACAACAGCAGTGATAATAACATCAATGATTATGATAATAATAATAAAAATAATGATAATAATTACAATAATAATAATAATAATAATAATAATAATAATATTAATAATAATAATAACAACGATAATGATATTAATAGAAATGATGACGATGATGATAATAATGTTAATAATAATGATAGCAATAATGATAATAATAATGATAACAATAATGATAATAATAATATTAATAATTCCAATAATAATAAGGATGATGATGATACTACTACTGCTACCATTAATGATAATACCAATAATAATAATAATAATAATAATAATAATAATAATAATAATAATAATAATAATAATAATAATAATAATAATAATAATAATGATAATAATAATAATAATAATAATAATAATAATAATAATAATAATAATAATAATAATAATGATAATAATAAGTACAATAATAAGAATAAGAATAAGAAAAACAATAAGAATAATAGCAACAGTAATAATAACAACTTTAACAATAACAATAATGACATAAATAACAATAATTATAATAATAGGGATAATAATAATAACAATGATAATAATCATGATAATGATAATATTAATGATAACAATAATGATAATGATAAGAGTAATAATGATGATATTAATGACAATAATAGTGATAATAGTAATAACGATAATAGTAATAATAATAATAATAGTAATAATAAGAAGAATAAGAATAAGAATGAGAATAATAATAATAATAATAATAATGATAATAATAATAAGAAGAAGAAGATGAGTAATAATAATAATAATAATAATAATGATAATGATAACAATAATAATAATAACAATAATAATGATATTAACAATAATAATAACAATAATAATAATAATAATAATAATAATAATAACAACAACAACGACACAGAAATCTAACAAATGTACACAACAAGCGCCTCACTCTGTAGACAGCCAGACACGCCCATTGAATCTTTCTATCCAGGGTGACGAGACGGACGCAAGGACTGATAAGCCAAGTGACATATGGAAGGGGAAATGAAAGGCTTTATTATCTGTCATTTTCGAATATAGATAGGACAAAGGGTTCGCATTAACCACGCTCCTCGCACTCGCCGTGTCATTATTTTGCCAACTCGAACGCCTGTCACGGGAAATGACTGTGGGGAAAAGTTAACAAGGATTGAGTATGGTGTTTCTTCTTCGTTTTCTTTGTTCGTTTTTTTTTTTTTTTTTTTTTTTTAATCTGTTTATGTTGTCTTGTTTTATTTTATTTATTTTTCTTTTTTTCCCTTCCTCTTTCTTTTTATTATTTTTTTTCACTTTTTCATTCTCTTTCTTATTATTATTTCCTTCTCTGTAACTTCTATCTTTTCTTTTTTTGTTTCTTTTCTATTTTGTTTCGTTTTTTTTTACTTAAGCTTCCTCTTCTCTTCTCTTTTTCTTTTTCTTCTTTTTTCTTCTTTATCTGGATCCTTCTCCTTCTTCTTTTTCTTCTTCATTTTCTTTTTTCTTCTCTCTCATCTTTTCCTTCCTCTCCCTCTTCTTCCTCTTCTCCTCCTTCTTCTCATTCTTCTTCTCATTCTTCTCATCCTTCT
>NC_061823.1:29927291-29932291 GCF_019202785.1 Penaeus chinensis
ATATACATTTATGTATGTATATGTGTGCATATATATATATTTATATATATATATATATATATATATATATATATATATATATATATCCGCGTGTGTGTGCTGTACGTTAAGTGTTGAGTGAGATGATAATAGGAGAAGAAAGACGCTTTCCTGGACCGGCACCAAAAACAGCTAATATGTCTTTTTTTTCAAACAAATACTGGACTTGATTTCTGGTCACGCCCACTCCGCCCGGTTTGGTCTGTGTGAGAGGGCGTGAGGGGGAGGGAGGGAGAGAGAGAGAGAGAGAGAGAGAGAGAGAGAGAGAGAGAGAGAGAGAGAGAGAGAGAGAGAGAGAGAGAGAGAGAGAGAGAGAGAGAGAGAGAGGATAGAGAGATAGAGAGAGAAAGAGGGTGGGGGGGGATAAGGAGGGGGGGAGGGAGAAAAGGGAGGGAGAAAAATAGAGAAATAAAAAGAAAGAGAGAGAGAAAGCGTCTGGGAATCAGGCAAGAAGAGGTTACGTTAATGTCTGTTCAGCAATGATCAATTCTCTTTAGGCTCTGAAGTCCTGAAGTATGTGTGTATATTTACTAATTATAGTTCTGTCCCCGCCGCTTTGAGCCTGGGTTCAGTCAGCCATTAAATTGATAACCGGGGTTCACATCGACGCTTTCTCTTCGCTCGCAGACTCAGAGCCTCATATCAATAACTGTGAAAAATAATATTATGTTTAGTCTCGCGGTGAAGGTCAAACGGACAGGGGGAAGCATGATGATCTGAGTTCACTTTTATGCTCGTTATCGTCGTTGTGATGCCGAGGTTAATGGTAATGTTATGCTGATGCGTGGGAAATATGACAGTGCCAACAGAAATGTAATAGTCTCTCGCTCTTTCCATATATATGCATATGTACATATGCACCCTGTACATATATATCGATAAATATATAAAAAAAATATATATATACATATCGATATATATATATATATATATATATATATATATATATATATATATATATATATGCATGTGTGTATATATATACATATATATATATGTGTGTGTGTGTGTGTGTGTGTGTGTGTGTGTGTGTGTGTGTTTCTCTGTCGCTTCTCTCACTTTTGCTCTCTCTCACATTTAAGAGAACGATAATTATTTGCTTAACCTGACACGTTCCTTCTCGGACCGCCGGCCTTTGCCATGCCATTACCGTTCCGACCGGGCTCCGCCAAATAAAGTTTTAAGTCTTCCTGAGTGAAATGTTTTAACGCAATATAGCTCCGCCAGCCGAAAGTTTAAAAGCATGAAAATTCATGAAGGGTGAGGCGAGGAAACCATGGCCGGAGGGAGGGGGGCGGGGGGGGGGGGGGGCGACGCGGCCAGCCTTCTCACGGCCCGGAGTCGAAGCCGCACAGCCGAACTTCGCAAAAAAAATAGTTTATTCTTTCTTGGTGCAGGGGAGAGTTTTGTTTGTTTGTTTGTCTATTTTGTTGTCGCGTGTTGGTTGGTTTTGCTGTTATTCTTATCATCCTTTATGGTTTGGATTTGTCTTTCTTGAAGTGATGTAGAGAATGATCTCTGGTTATAAATACGAAATGTGTCTTGTTTAAGGTGGAAATTATGTTAAGCTTAATCATAAGTATTTAGACGTGCGCATGTCTTTTTTATGTGACTATGTATGTGCGTGCGTGCGTTTGTGCGTGTGTGTGCGTGTGTGTGTGTGTGTGTGTATGTGTGTGTGTGTGTGTGTGTGTGTGCGTGTGTGTGTGTGTGTGTGTGTGTGTGTGTGTGTGTGTGTGTGTGTGTGTGTGTGTGTGTGTGTGTGTGTGTGTGTGTGTGCATTGATTGTGAGCGCGCGTATGTACATAAGTACATAAATCTGTGCTTGTATCTGAGTGTATGTGTCTGCATATCTTTTGTCTGCATCTGTGTGTATGTACGTCTGCGATTATGTCCGTGTGTGTTGGCGTGGCTGAGCCCGAGACCGTGTGTGTGTCTGTGTGTGCCTCTTCACTACAAGCGTCACGTCCGCACATAAGAACCTCCGGGCGGTGCAGCAGGCGGGCAGCCCAGCGAGCGGTTGGCAGGGAGGGCGTCAAGACAGGAGGCTCGGATATAACAGCATTATCAAGCATTTGCCGGAGATAATATGCTGTTTCTTGAACCCTCGGGAATGAGTTTGAGATTCCTGAGAAAAAAAAAAGAGCTGGTCATATTTCATCTTAAACTTAATACATAGTCACAGTAAAAAAAAAGAAAAAAAAAGTAAGCAAAACATTCACATTATCTGATCTGATAATGTGTTGTTGTTGCTGTTTCTTTCTCCTTTATCTAATTACTATTTATATTACTATTTTTATTACTATTTCTATTCGTAGGAAGTTCAGGTTTAAAGATCTAATGGTCCTGAAGGTTAATTAATTATCGCCCGAAGATCTATCTAGCTGTTGGTTGCATTGTCATAATATATGTGAGTACACTCTCGGTATTTATAGATAGATAGTAAAACAGTAGGTATTAGGTAGGTAGAAAGATAGATAGATAGATAGCCACATATAGATATAAATATACATACGTTCATACATACATACATACATACATATCTAAATATATAAGTAGGTTAACAGATAAATAAATAAATAGATAAATACATATATAGACCGATAGGATGGATGGATAGACAGATAGATATGTAGATGGATGAATAGATAGACAGACAGATAGATAATATATACAGATATGAATATAGACACAAATATAGATTCTGGCTCCTTGACACCTAACCTGCTGAAGCCTAGGACCCTGAAGTCTGCAGATCAAGATATCGAAGCGGAACGAAGCTTCGACTAAAGGCAACAGGAAGAGTTGCAAACTGCAATTAACAGGACTCTCCGACGTGGGAAATGTACCATCTGCAGCATGAAAGGATAATGAGCTGAGATCTAGTCTAGGAAGCAGGATGTTTATTAAGGATGTCGCTTAAGGAAGAGTTATAGGTGATCGACAAGGGTTTAGAGTGAGTTAGGAAAAGCGATATATCGCCAACGTAGACGGGGATAGTGTGAGATCGTATTGAAGTAACGTTATCATTGCAGGTTCTAACTTGTTTTCGCGAGTTCGTACTGGTGTGTGTGGTTGGGAAGAGACGGTGGGGGTGTACGTGTGGGGGGGGGGGGGGGAGGTGTACGTGTGGGGCAGGGGGAGGTGTGTGTGTGGGGGGGAGGGGGAGGTGTACGTGTGGGGGGAGGGGGAGGTGTGTGTGTGTGTGTGGTTGGGAGGGGGAGGTGTACGTGTGGGGGGGAGGGGGAGGTGTGTGTGTGTGTGTGTGTGTGTGTGTGTGTGTGTGTCTGTGTGTGTGTGTGTGTGTGTGTAAGTGTGTATAAATATGTGTGAATATGTGTAAGTGTGTGTAAGTATGTATAAGTGTGTGTAAGTAGATATGTTTCAATATCAATAAGCATATGCAAGTGTGTGTATACGTCTCTACGTACGGGTGTATACGTGCGTGCAGGCGACTCCTTATCCTGACGACAAGGACCCAAAAAGCCAACGTGCGCCCGCAACTAGGCACCGCGCAGGAAGGGCGGCGGAATTTGTATTCCCCGAGCACGCTCCGAGGCGCAGGCTGGCGGGGACCATGGACTCGCGGGATGTAGATGCTACGTGTCCTTCTTCAGACTCTATTACAGGCCACTTCAGTCTGGTCTGCGTCGCCTCGCTCTGCTTCATCTCGGTCGGCAGCATTACTCCCAAGGTCTTTGTTAATATCCGATTATTCTGCCTGTTCTTAGTCTTATTCAGTAAAATATGATGAGAGTTCCTTTTTTGTTTAATTCTACATCATTTCATATCTCATTTTCATCTGATTTACAGCGATCTTCAAAAGTCTTAAAATGATTGCGATTGTCGTCGGCAGCTCTCACCCTGAGTCCCAAGAAGGGGTGAAGCGCAGGAAGCAAGGAGGAGAACGATGGAATTGCCTTCATCAATGACCTCATTACCTCCAGAGTGCGGAATGAAATCACATTACGGCCATTTTCGACCGGGCGGAGCAATATAACAGCGCGTTTAGCATCTAGTTTACGTAAGTTAGAACGGGATTGAACCTAGGCCTCGGGTTCCTTCGGGTTTCTTCGGGATCCTTCGGGGTCTTTAGAATGTCTTCATATTCCTTCGGATTTCTTCATATTCTTTCGGATTTCTTCATATCCCTTCGGATTCCTTCATATTCCTTCGGATTCCTTCATATTCCTTCGGATTCCTTCATATTCCTTCGGATTCCTTCGGGTTCCTTCAGGTTCCTTCGTGTCCCTTCGGGTTCTTTCGGGTTCCTGTCGTCCGCGTAATTACTGCACTCGAGGGACACTTACGTGCATCCCCAGAGCGATGGGGATCTCAGACAGAAGCGGGGCGGCTGTTGTTGTTTGTTTCATTGCTCTGTCCCGCATGACTTTTGTGTGGCTCCATCGTTACTGGTAGTGATGCAACATATTTTATATAAATTACATGACTACTTATAATGACTTTGTGTGATATTTATGTTTGCATGACGTTGTCGCTGTTTATATTCATATTTATGCTCACCTACTTATATTTTATCATTATCATAACTGGAACCATAATTCACTTTTTGCTTCATTCCCAACTGCGAGATACAGGGCACGCTTGTTTATCTCGCTGAAGGCCATATCGCAGCTGAACAACTTCATCCTGCTGGTCACGATGCGGAGATAAGAGCAGCGCCTGTCCGTGACCTCAGCGCGCAGCCGACCAGCATCATCACTTACCTTGAAGTGAGTGATTTATCGCACATGCAAATTTCTGCGGAGATTGTTCGGGGCGCGGGAACACTGCGACTGGGCGCTGCATGTGACGGCGGACCTTTTGTTGTATCCATCACACCCCGGAGGCCGAAAGGAGGTGCGCTGCGTCCATTAATTGCTGTCTCGGCTCCATGTGATGAGGCGTGAGGCCCGGGGTAACGCTGACGGTGAGAGAGGGATTTGTCTGCCGTCGGTTCT